>NW_005872534.1:43835-57063 GCF_000147115.1 Myotis lucifugus
GGAAACTGTGGGAAACACGCTGGGCTGGAGAAAGGCACATGCCTGAGGCAGACTCACCCCTGAAGGACCTGCCTTCTCTAAAGAAATGATGCCGGGGAGGGGGAAGGGGGCCCTCACCTGGCCCACACGCTCCCCTCCCCTGCTACCGTTAGCATCTGAAGTGAGTCAGGGCACCCACTGAGGCATGTCTTCTTGGGGAACAAGGATCCTTAATAAACTGCTCTCCAGTCAACTGTGACTCGGCCACTGGGGAACACCAGTCCTGCAGAAGCACCCCAGGGCTTTCCCTGGGGGTGACCCGCCCATACCTGTGAGGACATGACCAAAGTCACCAGACCACAAGGCCAGAGCAAGGGCAAGAAACACGGAGGAAGCAGGCCAGTCCGCCCCTGGCATTCAACCCCCACCAGATGGAAGCCCAGGGTCTCCAGGCCTGGACCGCCCATTTGTAAGTTCTGCCTGTCGCCAGACCCCGGCGCTGGGCAGAGTGAACGGAAGAGACAGGGCTTGGTGCTTCAGCTGGGCCCACGTCGGCCCCTTCTGCTGTCACCATGTGACCACTACACTCAGTAAACAGTAAAAACTGCAAACGCCACCCACAGATGGTGCAGAGATGAGTCAGGCGTTTGGGAGGAACACCTTTGGAAGCTGGGAAGCCTTTAAAGGAAGGGATGTCTCCCTAGTGACAGGCCTACACACCGCTTGTTGATCTGTGAACGGCATCTTGGCCAGTCTGATTCAGAAACTGTCCCCCACCTCCACCCCGCCCACCACCCCGGGTGGCTGACCTACACCGAGCCTGGCACTTCTCATCCCAGGCTGCGCTGCCTCAGCCCTGCCGCTCTACAGCACGTCCTCACACAAACACCAAGAACTGAGAAAGATCCAAGTAAGAGGCTCCCCACAAAACTCCAAATCACCACCAGTACATTTATTTGAGGAAGAAACGGTCTAATCGTATCAGGGACTTTTAAACTGGGTAGGACTAGAGGCACTGACCTGCCTAACTTCTGAGTGTTCACAAGTGCACAGGGAACCAGATCCCGCACACGCCGTCACCATTAGCAGGTGCGCATTCGATGAGGGACACATTCTGAGCGGCCACGTGATTTCCCTTTCAGAAGGTGCTGCCTTCCCATTGGAAAGTAGTGTTGAGAAAACCAAGGCAGAACCAGCCACAGCTTCTAGCACAGGTGGCATGATGGTGGGTGGCTCGTGGCGGGGGATCACGCCCTATTTACAAGCAGGAGAGTGGTGCTCCCAGCTGAGCTGCAGGGGGAGCTGGGGCTGACTGGGGTGAGTGGGGTGGGACCTGACCTCAAGAGCCTTTTCCCATCCGACCTGGGCCTCTGCAGCCTCTGACCCGCAACAGGCAGACCTGGTACAACTGCGAAGCAAGGGGATTCTGCCCCGTTCTCCAGCCCAGCCCCACCTCCCCCAGGTCTAACGGGTGACCGGGCCCTGGGTGCAGCCTCACCCCACTCAACCCCGCCTCTGGACAGACACAAGGCAAACATGGACGCCGAAGCCCAGCTGGGCTGCAGCACATCTAGGTGTTGCTGGGTTGGAGTCGTCTTACAAGGGCCCGAGCTGGTCAGGCCCCACCCGCGGTGGCCAGGCTGAGAGGGCCAGGCTGAGCCGCGGTTTTAGTGATTCAGGTTACTCCAGGGCAAAGGACGATCCTGATGACACCCGGCGGAAAAGGAGGCTGGAGCCGCGGAAGAGCTGGCCCTGGATGGGAAGGAACAGTCGGGTCAGTGAGAGGGGAGGCCGCCTTCACACCCTGCCCCGAGCAAGGCCAGTGTGAGGCGAAGGGCCCAGCAGCTCAGAGCTCAGGGCCGAGGCTGCATTCCGGAAGGGCAAGGTCACAACCGGCCCTGTGCTGAAGTGGTTCACTGGCCACTTCATGCCACAGGGTGTCCACTGCTGATGGGCTACTCAGCAGGCACCCCCCAAGAGGAGCATCCTTCTGGTCCGGGGCTCCTCCACTGCCCACAGGACGTGACGCACAGGGAACGCACTGGCTCACTGGGAAGAACTGCGCCCGGCTCTGGCCTCGCTCCCCACTCCCATCTGTCCTCTCCCTAACCCGAGGTCAGCCTGTGCACGGCCTCTACCCAGGCACTGCCCCATTCACAAGGCAAATCAAGGCTAGGAAGGCAAGGGTCTGCCCTAGACACCAGGAGCCCTGACTTGGGGGCCCAAGGGCTCCAGCCAGTAGGAAGGTGCTGGGGCAACACCAAACCCCAAGCCTGCCCCTCACCAGGCTCACCACGTGGCCCAGGTCCACCCTCAGGCTCTCCTGGGCACCAGGGTGTCCCGCGGGAGGGCTCGTGGCCCAACCCCACGGCTCCATCTCCAGCGTCTCATCGAGGTGTCAGACGGTGTGTGCTGCCTCCCCGTGCCCCCCTCACTTGATCTAGAGTCTCTAAGAGTTGAAGAAAAGGGGACTTTTTCTGATGTAAATTTTTAAGTGAACTCAGATCTAACTACCTCAAATCCTAAAATAAAGTGAAAAGTCAATTTAAATGTCTTAAACCAAGTCTACATTTACATTCTCTTTATCCTCCTCACAACACTGGATTCCATGGCAACCCCTCATCTTTCCACGCAGTGAAGCACCCACAAAGCTCACCTGCATGCTCAGGTACTTCCAGCAGTGAATCCACGACTTGAACACGGGGGAGTAGGGAGGGAGCCCGGCCTGCAGCCTGCCAGGGAAGGGGAGCATGTTAGACCCAGATAGCCCGGGAGGTGATCACCAAGGAAAGGTCTGGAACTGCCACTACCCACATCTGAACCAGTCACCCCAAAGGGTGTGGTGAACCCAGAGGAGCCAGGGTGCCAGGCGGGATGTCAGGCCCAGATGGGAGGGGGCAGAGCGCTGGACGGGCTCAGCTGGGTGCCCCCAGCAGCCTTGGCAGAGTGCCTGGTGGAGGGGCGCACACCTACCCACAGTTGTTCACAGCCATGAGGTCACCGACCAGCAGGAAGGGGTAGGTCAGCATGCTCACTGCAATCTGAAACCCAGGAGACCTGCATGTCAGTGACCCCTCGCCAGCCCCACCTGGGCCCAGGGAGCAGGGGCACACTGTGCCAACTTCCTACACCACGGCCGGCCCCCAGCCACCACCAGAGCTGCCCTCCCCAGCCCCTCCCAGGCCCATGGGGCAGTGGGAAGGGTGGCTGACTTGACTTACCCCCATCACAAACTTGGTGTAGCTGCGGATGGCCAGGGCCTGGCTGAACTGAGGAGACAGAAAGGAAGACCGGTTTGCCACAGACACCTCGGGATGCACACGCAGATCCCTGCCACGCTGCCTGGTCCTGGCCTTTCACCCCGACCCACCCTGGCCTCACACCCCTGTGCACACTGCGTTCCTTTCGGGGCCTGCCAGCAGCTTCCTGGCCTTGGAGCAGAGCCACGAGAAGATCTGGGAGGCAGGAGTGGGAAAGCCAGATAGAGGGATTCCCGTGGCCCCACTGGGGACGGTGAGGAATGAAAGCCAGGCAAGGGGACCCCGGCTGCTGGCCTGCGCAACCCCACTGGGCTGTGAGCTCCGAGGCCTTGGCCAGTGTCTGAGGTTTGGCACACAGTGCTCAGTAAGTGCTTGCCGACTAGAAGAGCCAGCCACCTGAACTACCCAGGCACAGAATCCGTCCTAGAGTAAAATGGGGGGAAGCCTGGGCTTCCTGCCCACTTCAGACCTCAACCTTGCCCAAGAGAGAGGACTACCTATCCTTCAGCAGCTGTGGCACGGCCATCCCACCAGATGGATGCCCTGCACCCCTGGGTGCAGGTCTGCTCAGCCCTCTGCCCAAGTGGCAGCTTCATCTTGGCCTTTAAGTCACACAGAAAAGCACTTAAAAGTACTTTCAATGGAGCTGCTGACTGCTGTTGTTGGAGGCTAAATGCAGCAGGCCCTGGTCAAACACCTGCCCACCTAGACTAGAGGGAACCAATCAGTTGTGGGCTACGCCCCCCCCAACTGTCCCAGCTGGCACTCTCTGATAGCAGCAGCTCCCCCACCCACGAGGCCCCTGAGAAAGGGCAGGGCCATGGCTTCTGTAACTGCAGATGGAAGCTGGTCTCTGTAGCGCCTTTGAATTTGCTCACTTTGAAAGGCCACTAAGACACCTACCCAGGCCGACAATTTCCCTGAGCGGAGGCTCTCAGTGGGGGCTGGGCTCCTCGCCAGACACACGCCCAGACACACACAGAACTGCCCAGACACAGACACATGGAGACTATGACACCCTCTGCCCCGCCCTCGCTGCCGCCCCCACCCCCACCCCACCCCAAGTGATCCTGGCAGACAGGTCCCTAAGCCCTCACCTTCCTTCCTGGGGTTGGCAATCCCTGCTGTTACAATGGCTGGCTACCAGGAACCCCACCCATCACTGTTCCCCAACTCTCATCTTGATTCAGAAAGAATCAGTCAAGCCATCAGGTCCTTAGACTCCTTTCTTCTTGGTGCCTTTTAGAAGGCAAGGCCTCCCCATGCCTGACCCAACTGCTGAGGTCTGTGCACAGCAGGTGTGTGGGCCACTGTGAACACAATACTGGGGTGCTCCTGGATAGCACGCTTCCTAGTTGATGTGAAAAACCTCAAGGGGGGGAGCACCCCTACCTGGCACAGGGAAAGACCTAGTCCCAGCCCTGGCAATCCCAGCCAAGTGCCTCTGGGGAGCCCTTTCACCTCTGGGTCTCAACTTCTCTATCTGTGAAGGAGGATGACACACCTGCCCTGCTCCCTTCACAACTGGGGTGTTGTCAGGAGCAAATGTCATAATGTTCACAAAAGGGTTTTGAAAGCATAAACACTAAGCAGAAGTTTAAGGTTGCTGGGAGTCAGTCTATCTTGTTTCCTGGATCCCTAGTTGGGTCATAACTCACGCAGCCTTGGATAAGCTGGGATGTCTTATTTCTAAAGCTGCCCAGGGACGGGCATTCCATAAACTCCAGGTTTCCAGTCTGAGGCAAAGGTGACCTGGGGACAACAGAGGTCTTCCCTCAGACCGCTCCCCCAGAGGCCCCCCTAGCCCTCAGAACCCCAGAGTCCTCGAGTCTGCCCTAGGCCCTGGGCATCAGAGGTACACAGAAAGATGGACAAGTCCTTGTTCCAACAAACCTGGGAACCTGGATTCTGGTCGTTTCCCAGCCCCCCTGGGGAGTCACTCACGCTGTCATCCACCAGGTAGGCATTGATGAAGTGGGCCAGCAGGTTACAGCCCCACAAGAAAACCACATCTCCCAGGAGGTGAGGGATTAAGCCACTAGAAAACAAGGTGAGCAAAGATGAGCCGGGGAGAGAGGGAAGCATTTCCTGGGGGCTCCACCCCAGGAAGCAGCAGGGATGTTCCAAGCTCCAAAGTCAGCACATCCAATGCCTCAGGCAGGAAGCCCGCAGGGCCACGGGGGCCAGCGGCTATGCACACAGGAGGGCTCCTTTCTCCAGGGCTGGGGGTTATGTGCTCCGTCTGATACCAGATTAGCTTCTGGTTTCACAAGCGTTTTCAAACCACAGAAGCTGGGCCTCAAGATGTGAATGTTGCTAAATCTGGGATTTTCAATACAGATTATGAAAGAGTGCCTATATGTTGGTAGTTTTCTCCTGGCCTTGATACCTAACCAACTCTCACAAAACACTGCTGAATGCATGCTGTCTTCCCCCAGAATGTTCACAAGCAGGCAAACTTCACAAGCTTTTAAAGCGACGGCCTCGGAGATGAGCAGAGAGGAGGCTACCTCCAGATACAGCACTGAGGATCGGGGGTCCTGTGTGTGCGGGTGGTTTTAATGTGCTTATTTAGATATGTTTGTTTAGATATGGAGTGACCTGAAAAGATTTCCAGAAAAATGGCTATCTCTTGGGAGGGGAAGTAGAATTATGATTTTTGAGTTTTTAAAAAGCGTATCTCAAAATACTTCAAAAGTTCACAAGAATTAGATGCAACACATCTATGTTAAGAGGGATAGTAACAAAATGAACCTCCTGAATGCAATGTCTAATCCTGCTGCTTCCACCTGCGCTCAGGTGACCTCTCCACACGTCCCCTTTGGTGCGTTCTGAGAACTGTAACATCTACGTGTGTCACCTATTCCACACCCTCGTGAAGATGAGGAGAACCCAAAGGTTAAGTGACCAACAGGAGTCCGTCACACACCAGAATAACACTATACAATGAGTGTGGAAAACACCAGAAGTGCCCTAGCTGGTTTGGCTCAGTGGATAGAATGTCAGCCTGCAAACTGACCAGGTTCGATTCTGGTCAAGGGCAGATGCCAGGTGTGGGCTCGATCCCCAGTAAGGGGTGTGCAGGAGGCACCCAATCAATGATTCTGTCTCATCATTGATGTGTCTCTCTCTCTCTCTCTCTCTCTCTCTCTCTCTCTCTCCCCCTTCCTCTCTGAAATCAATAAAAATATATTTTAAAAAAACCACAACGCCAGAGGTGGTGATGTGTCGTGTTTTAAAGTCTGATATACCAGTCACGTGGGCAAATATTTACTCATATATTTGCTCGTGTATATGCCTATATGCATGGGTGTATATATAAAAATATGTGTGTGTACGTAAGTCAAAGTTTGGCACTATCGACAGTTAGGGCTGAATAAGCCTTCGTGTGGCTGCCCTCTGCATCGCAGGATGTTTACAACAGCCCTGGCCTCTACTGGATACCAGCTGTGACAACAAAAGATGTCTCCAGGCAGTACCAACGTCCCTGGGGCAAACATCACCTCCTGATGAGACACACCCACACACATGAGCAGAAGCGGAGTTGTTTCTTGGTTACCTTAGATCATAAATAAAAACACCTGACCAACTATACAACCACAATATGAGTAAATAGAGAGCCCATATTTAGTACAGACATGTCACTCACTGCCTAGACCTTAAAAGACAAAACAGATGACACTTGTCAGGCCCGGCTTTGGGGCTCCATCTATGGATTATTCTGTCTGAACATAGTCTTTTTGGTATGCTTTCTTTACAGGTAAAGTAAGGTGGGTGTGAGACACAAGGAAGGCAGAGGGTCTGTGGTCCTTGGGAGCACTGTGCCCTGCTGGCAGGTGCTCTGCACAAACACAGGCCGAGCAGGGCCAGGTTTAGAAACAGGAATTGTTACGTGAAATTCCCTACATGTCAGACGTGAAGAACTCAGAAATGCTATCACTGAATGCTAATGCTGTCAGTGTTCGGTCCTCAGTCCATGGCACAGATTGTCAGTCATTTTTCAGCAAAGAAACCAAGGACGATAGAGTGCCCTGGCTCATGCTCAGCCCCATGCCCACCCCCAGCCCTGGCAAATGGACAGGGCCTGGGTGGCCAGTGCAGTCAGCACTGAACAAACAGTACCGTCTCTGTGTGGGCCGGGTCTGGACAAGCCTGCACAGCTCTGGTCTGGACGATCTGTAGCTCGAACGCGCTGTGAAGTGCAGCTACTCAGACGGGAGCGGGGCCTGGGGTTAGACTGAGGCCAGCAGCTGCGGCCTGAGAGGCTGAGTGAGCCTGTTAGCAGAGCCATGCCCGTGGGCAGCTTTGGAGATATAAACTCACGTACACAAAGAATCCCAGAAACCCCTCCTCTTTGAAAATCTTCCCAATGGAGCTCAGCACGCCGCTGTAAAGAAAGCAAGACGGGGCTAGAGGTCACTCAGTCACCTGAAGAAGCCCATTCCTCTACCCTCTACCCTCCCCACCGCTGCTCAGAGCCATCGACTCCTGGCCGGGACAGGCAGGGGAGATTCTGTTTCCAGGCAGAACCCAGTGGAGATGACAGAGCTCTTGCTTGGGGACACTTACCCAGTTCAGAGACTGGAGAAACCCTACCAGCACTGGGGCAGAACTCAGCAGTTAGCAACCACTGTTTCTGTGGGTCTGGAATTTAGGACTAAACCGTCCAGCCTGGGCTACGGCACCACGATGGGCACTTCTGCCTGGCCCTAGACTTATCTCTGGCTGAACAACCTTTCGGTAGAGAAGCAGATGGAGTGGCAAGTGGCGAGAATTACCTTCCCAGAAGGCAGAGGAGAAACACAGGGCCCTGCAGCAGGAGGCCCTGCAGCAGACCGCCCAGAGGCAGCCTGGGAGGCATCTGGCCCTCCCCAGCAAGGAGCCTGGGGACCAGCACTCATCATGGCCTGGAGGAGACCAGATGGGCTTCTAGGTGTGAAATGGAAAGCAGGCTCAAGAGCAACCCCTGTGACCTTGGCTAGCAATGCAAAGTGGCCGGTCCTACATGAGGCTCTGCAAAGCCTCAGGCGGCAGTGGCCCAGGAGAAAAAGGGACGGTGGGAGCCAAAGCCTTGGCTAGTGCTGGTTCCAGGGCACGGGCCCCGCCAGGCCCCACTATCTTTCTCCTCAGAACAGTGGCACAACCACGCCTGGTCCCGTCTGCCAAGCTCACATTTCAGTCTAGGGCAGTGGTCGGCAAACTGCGGTTCAGCAAACCGCGGCTCGAAAGCCACATGCGGCTCTTTGGCCCCTTCAGTGTGACTCTTCCACAAAATACCGACTTCTGCACATGGGCCACAAAGTTTCAATCGCTTTGTACGTATGCGCCCACACATGGTATTTGTGGAACTGCCACACTCAAGGGGCCTAAGAGCTGCATGTGGCTTGCGAGCTGTGGTCTGCAGACCACAGGTCTAGGGGAATGGGCCAATTTCCCACTAGTGAACCCAAAATGAGGCCCCATAGCAGCCAAGCTTCCTGGGGCCGTGACCCCACAGAACAGCAGCAGAAATCAACAGAACCCAGGAAACGAGAATTAGAGAGGGTAACAGAGGCGTGTCCTCCTGTCACAGGCCTCCAGGATCCGCCTCCTGTCCTGATTGAGCCTCTGAGGGGCAGGGAAGGATAATGCCGGAGGGAAGGGCTGTGTCAGCACACCTCTGCCCCAGCCCCCTGCGCAGTGCAGCACGCAGATGCGAAGTGAGCACTTGGTAATCAGCTGCAGTGGACAGAGGAGGAAATGAGCTGTGAGCAGGTGCTAGGACAGTAGAGAAATCCTTAGGACATAACCTAGGGGGCAGGAGGAAACCCTGGCTCAGTCCTAAGTGCAGAATCAGCTCTGGTGCCAGGAATCCTAATCCAAACCAACTCCACGCCCACGCACCTCTCTGCAGGGCACCCAGGCCCGTCCCGGGCAGCCCGGACAAGAGACACAGAGAAAAGGCCCCTGGACACAGACTATGGAGGCCACTACCACGTTCCCCTGAAGTCAACACATTAGAGCCACGGCAGAGAAGGGGCAGTGACTGGCCCAGCATGGCCTGTCCTCATAGACTCGGAATGGGGACTGGAACGGCCATGCCTCTCAGTCCCAAGAAGAATTACCCACCTGTACTTGGCCTCCCGTCCCACAAACTGAACCATGCAGCGCATTGAGATGACTGAGGAAAGAGAAAACACACAGAGGTGACGTGACGCAAACACACAGAGCCCAGGACAGCCAGCTGTGGGTGCCCACTGGAGTGGCCCCTGCACATCATGGCCTGGGTCACAGAGCGGGGGGCTTCCCAGCACACCCCATGGCCACGACACCCCATCTTCTACCTGGGAAGAGCCCCAGCTCCCTCTGGACAGGACTCCTGGCCAATCTCTCCTCAGTGGGGTTGCAACGCAATACCCCCACCTCACCGCCCCTTCCCCGTAAGTCTACCGCCGCCCAGCTAGTCCATGAGGGCCATCCCATTCCGCGCTGTGGTCTCCAGTGGGGCAGCTCACCATGCAGGGGGTGGGCCAGCATGCGAGACACGCACTGCATCATCATCTCGTAGGAGGTCTGCAAGAGGGCAGAGGGGGTCAGGGGAACCCTGGCAACCACTCAGTCCAGCCTGCCTCTGGAACTGGCACTCCTGGGGAGCTAAGAGCTCATATGGGGCACAACCTGAGATCTCGCAGCCCCCACATGGGGTCAGTCTATCTCAGGTGGCCCCACTTGTTGCCCACCTCCAATGCCCACCACCCAGGAGTGCTGCTGGGTCCCAGGCCAGGCCCCACAGCAGCTTAAGGCTTTCTGGAGCTCCCTGCAGTATCTATACTGGGCCTTCCACGTCGCCCCTCCCATGCAAACACGAGGACCCAACTCTGAGCCTCTTCAAAGACCTGCCCAACTCAACGGTGAGAAATAACCCCACTCCTCTCCCAGGGCCTCTCCCTCTCCAATTCCAACACCCACCTCCTTCACCACCTTCCTCAGAGAGGTCTTCATGTCGTCCTTGTTGGACACCTGCTCGATCTCATCCGGAGGGAAAACCTGAGACAAAACACGAAGGAGGGCCAAGCAAATTACAGAGCCTCTTACTGTAACTCGTGGGGCAAAGCGGCATGAAGCAGCTCCTACCACTTTCTCTGCAGTGACACTGGCTGGGCCAGCAGCCTCAGGTAACCCCCAGGGCTGGGGCCTGGTGTCACAGCCGTGGGAAAGCGGGAAGACTGTGGGGCAGGAACCCTCCCGACCAACGAGTGTCAGTGTGGGGCCACCAGGGTTTGGAGCCTGGCTATGGTGCTGGGGTGGAGGCCCGACCAGTCTGGGGAGGATGGCAGCTGGAGCAGTGCACATGGCTGCCTCTGGGGTGGCCGGGAGCTCAGGGGAACCTTGGCAACTGCTGCTGACTTCAACGGGCCTCACCTTCTTCATGCTGCCCCGGGTCACGGTAGAGAGGGCGTTGGACATCAGTCGGGGGCTTAGGCCTCGGAACAGCCCGATCTTCCCATCCACGTGCACAATGTACTTGGCTACAAGGAAGCAGGGGTGGCAGTGTCACGCCAGCCCAGACACCCACTCCCAAGTCATAGTCACGGAGGGGAGGTCCGTCCAGGACCCTGGAAGCGATCAGGCCCCACCAATTTCTTCTCTAGCCCATTCCTTTGTGTAAAAGCCTTCAAAACATATTTCTGACAAACAAGTTCACATATTTCCTTTTTTAGCTTTGACAAATCTACTTGGCAAACTCAGCTCTAGTTTTCAACTCAGCAACTTCAGTGCTGCAACCCAGAAACCAGTTCTGTTACTCATTAAAAAATGTTTTTCTCAGGGGGAAGGAGGTAGAGTTCCCATAGACAACAATAAAGTGTGCAGCCCAAGGGAAGAAAAAAGAAAAAGGACGGGCTCCCAGAAAAGGCTCAAGAGTGTCCGCCGAGCATGCCCGGGGACCCCACCTGGCACCTGGGGGCATTTATTAATCAAGATGTGGGGAGGACATGCAAGTGGAGAAGTAACCAAAACAGAGGCACCAATGAACTATTTTACAGAAAAACATCAGCAGTCAGGGAGCTAGAGCCCACCTGTGAGTCCTGCTTCTTCACTGGGGTCTCTGAAAGGATCGCTTTTTAAATGTTTTGTTGTTTTCTTTAACATCAACTTTTAAACTATGTTCAAAAAGCCGCTGTACTTTTACAAAGCTGCATACTTGGAAGCTGGCAGACATCTCAGACAATGCTCCCCTCAGACCCACGACTTCAGCTCTCTGGTGCCGCACAGTGGCAGGAACCGGCTTGTCCGGCTTTTCTCTGCAACACATCTGCCACCCAGCAGGCCACTGCCACTGCCACTGCCACTGCCACTGCTTTCCGGGCTGCAGCACCTGTTACCTGCACACTTGCTTCCTGAGATGGGGAGGGCTGGGGAAAGGGGGCGGGGAGGGGAGGACAGGCGCCTGGCTTCAGATTGGGCAGAAGGAAGGTTTGTTTTGGGGGAGGGGAGCACCAGTCAGTAAGAGGGAGGGGGGCAGGGTAGACCAGTGTGATCTCCAGTGAGGCCACCAACCTCTTTCTATTCACCTGCCCACAGCAAAAAAGGAGTTAGGGACCCCTACTTCCCCCACCTCTGAGATGAAGAATGAACAAGTGAGAGCAGAGAAAGGCTCATAAAAATGCCCAGAGGCCATGCTGGGCTCAAAGCCCCGCCCCCTCTCTTCCTCATGGGCCAGGGGCTCTCTGGTTGCAGGGGTTCTGCAGTCCCTGAACTCTCTCCAGGAAGTTCTTTGCCTCACACCTTCACCCATTACACCTTCACCACCACAGAGGAGATAGATGCTGTCCAGACAGCTCTAGGCATCCACGTAGCCGAGCCCTCTCCCCATGAGGAGAGCAGTGTGGTGTCTGGAAACACCCAATGGGCATCTGCTACAACACCCGGATGAAAACACCATTCATGTAAACTGGGGTGGGGAGCTCATCTTTGCAAGAGGCGGTAAAGTGAGTCAAGACCCCTCTCCTGAGTCCTTTCGGGAATGACTGCGAGGTGAACAAAGCCGGTCTGGGCTCTACCTCTCGTCCCTCGCATGGCTGGGGGGTGCCTAGCCATCAGAGACACCCCAGGGAGGGGCTGGCAGCCCACACCCCCGCTTCCCACAGACCCAGTGTTGACTGGGTCACCAGCCTCACTGCACTTCAGTGAGGTGCCTTCCTCATTCTGATCTCCCCTCCCCCACACTGACAATCTTTAAGTAAAAACAAATAAGAACACATTTCCCCACAAAATGACACGTTCTGACTGGCCCCAGACTGTGCCCAGCACCATGGCGGCAAGACTGAAAGAGAAACGTGACCTCAGATTCTGCCAGCAGTGTATGAAGTGAAACAAAGGGGACAGGAGGCGAAGCCCCAAGTTATTCGGTAGAAACAAAGGTTTTTAGAGAACATTCTGGAATGACCAAACAGATAAGAGCAGAGGTGGCGGAGGCATAAGGGGATCAGGCTGACTGTGAACTTAGGCAACAAGGGCACATTTTAAGAAAGTCCCCAGCATGATCACCCTGTGAGGGTGGGGACTGGGAGAGGGGCAGCTGGCGGACTTGAAAAGATCTTGGGCAGCTGGTGCCCACGGGCCAGGGGATGAGCAGCAGAGGCAGCCGGGTGGGCTTCTTGGTGGAGAGACCTTGGGACAGGAGGGGGAGGGGTGTGTGAAGGGCCAGGCATGAAGATGCTGGTGCCACTCTGCAGAGGAATGTGGGCCAGGGCAGTGAGGCTGCCTGTCCCAGCTCACCCAGCTGGTCAGGGCACACCACAGGTAAAGCCATTCACCATGCACTGGTCTATACCCAGTGGGTGGAGATGCCAGAATGAGTTAGCTCCATGCCCGGGGAACACAAAGGAAAGAGGACGAAGAAAGAAGAAAAAGAACCTGGCCTCCTGCTACAATAGCAGGAAAGCAGAAAAGCTAGTAACAGGGCCGACTGCTCAGAGGGCAAAAGGACACCTCACTGCCTCCCCCCG
>NW_005872535.1:0-1916 GCF_000147115.1 Myotis lucifugus
ACTGTTGAATCTTGAGAAGCTGGTGTTTTCTTTTCGGTCGTCTTAGGAGCTGGTTCCATTAATGTGTGTTTTGACGCTTTAACTCTCAGGCTCTCTTTGGTGTCTATGACTCCAGATCAACTTACAAAAAGATTATTTTAATAGTTCAGCAGAAAAAAATAATGCCTATGCATGAGATCTATGCCGGACTCACATTATCTCAAGTTCAATTCCCCAATAAGTTACTAGATATTTCTTTCAAGCCCTAGGATATCTTTTTCCCTCTCCCTGTGTTAGACCATAAGAATTGCTATTTCATCCTGCATATATTTTCCTAATAAATGGCTTATAAATGCAAGAGAACCACTGCAGTTTCCCAGGAGAAAGATTACCTGCAGGCACATTTTATATCTTTTTCTTGCACATTTCTATTCTGTGCTATTAAAGAGTTTGTAGCCCTGGTCGGTTTGGCTCAATGGATAGAGCATCGGCCTGCAGACCAAAGGGTGCCAGGTTCGATTCTGGTCAAAGTACATGCCCGGGTTGCAGGCTCGATCTCCAGGAGGGGGCATGCAGGAAGCAGCCGATCAATGATTCTCTCTCATCACTGATGTTTCTTTCTCTCTCTCTCCCTCTCCCTTCCTCTCTGAAATAAATAAAAATATATTTTAAAAAAGAGTTTGTAAGTTTCTCTTAAACTGTGAGGCTGACTTTAGGTTTGTGCATGGAAGCACTGCATGTCTTCATTGATAATCACAGAACTTTATAGGCAAACTCACCTCCTTGAAATACATGAAGGTGAAATTTTCAAAATATATTAAAATCCATGTCATACATTATTATTCCTACAGTGAAAGCCAAACAAATAATTAATTGAATTTTCCAAATATCCCCATTAGGAGTTTATCAAATGAGGCCTCTAGTTTAACAATCCATCTCAGGTGAATGATGAGGATGGTGCTTTTATACAAAAAATAGTATTTTACTTCTCCATCAGTATTCACTTATGAGGTGAAATGTGAAAACATCATTGAAATTAATATAATTATCACTTATAAAGCTTACCTCACTATTTTCCATTTCATTTCCTTTAGGAAGTCTTACCTAAAAAAACAAATAGTTTCAGTAGACAACCAAGAAAAGAGAGTTGGGTGCCAGCTTAGCCAGTAAGAGTGTTGTTATTGGCACAGAACAGGCACTGCTTGCCCATGCCTGTCTGCTTACACAGGTTCCTACATCAGCTATCTGCTCATAGGATCTAGAGGTTATTGTCCTAGCTCCTGTGTACTCTCTTTTAAAAACATGTAAAAGGAAAATGGAGAATGTTGTCAACTACAAAAGGTTTATTCATAAAATAAAAATATGAATAAAAGTAGTGTCCTTGCTCAGGCAGTTAATACACATCTGAGACGGCCTACACCCACAGGTGATGGAGGAATTATCTTCTGAGATATTTGAAACAAGACTGCCCAGAGCTCTTGGGAAATACTTTATAATAAGGCCAAATATGTAGAGAGGAATATATAGAGTGATTTTTTTTCTTTTGTTTATTGGTGGCTAAGACCCGTTTTTTAATTCCCATTCATCCCTCCTAAATCAAGATCTGAAAAAGTCATTCTGATAAGGAATAGCTCTTTAAAGTATTTTTTAAAAATTTAAACTAAGGAGCTTTGGGGACCTGTCTAGAATACACTGTATGCTCAAGGCCAATTAGAGTGCGAAGACTTGTCCAGAGTACACCAGATGTTCAAGGCCACTCTGAGCATAGAACTCCTAATCAAAGTGTTCAAGGCTGAGATGCTATACACAGGTGCAAGGACACAGCGATCTCACGGTACACTGCCCAAGCATGCCCTTCTGTAACCCAAATGATTGATGTCACTATTTGACGGAAACCCACAGAGCACATCACATTTATGATAAGTAAATGAGCAGTG
>NW_005872535.1:3194-10556 GCF_000147115.1 Myotis lucifugus
TCCCTTTTATTGATTAAGATATTACAAATGTGTCCTTTCCCCCCAATGTCCTCTCATCCCCCCAATCCTGCCCTCACCCTCACCCCCTGTTGTCCACATCTATCGCTTATGCTTATATGCATGCATACAAGTCCTTTGGTTTATCTCTCCCCCTTACCCCCTGGAAATCATATTTCTTATTGCAACGGTAGCTGCATAAGGCTGTTCCTTCAACAGGATTGTGATGTAGCAGGCATGATATGATCAGCACATCCTCAAAAACATTGACTCTAATTAAACCAGCATAGCTGGGCATAGTTTCAAGGGTCCCAAAGATTAAAGGTAAGATGCCCTTCTTATTTTTGTGCAGAAGCCAGTCATAAATACTCCTCTTGACAAAAGTACAATCATCTCAACACTCTAGGAATCCTGTTATCAATCACCTCTCCTTCAACCTAAATGCCCTTTGTATGCTAATTTAAAATTTCTATGATCTGTGCCCATAGCCCATTCTCTACGCTGCAGAGGGAAGGGTCTGTGGTCTTCTAAGGGTTCACCTTGCAACTGAGACCAACATTTCAATGGGAAAAGGTGTCAAAATGAACCTAGAGTTTGTTCACATCTTCCAGATATCCTATATTACAGAAAGAAAGAAGGGTCGGGGATTCTTTCTGCCAGTGGATCTGAAACTATTGGGATTGTGTGTGTCATTTTGCATTTATACAAAAAACCTGTCTTGAACAAATTTAGATTACTTTTTCTTCTCTATTAAGCATATGAAAACTTTCTCTTTGTAATGTTGATTTCCACTTCCCACTTCCTACCTCCAACTCAAATTTAGAGTAGATTTGGTCTCATCTCAGCAGTGAGAGAAAAGCATAAGGGGTCTAGGGAGGTAGGGTGAAAATGCTGTCCCTCTTACTTTGCCAGAGCCCTGAGTGCCATGTTTGACAGCAGCTCTAGAGCATGCCATTAACATGGCACTTTGTGTGAATAATGCCCCTTGGAGATGTGCAATGTAGTTGCCCAGCCGTGAGCTGTCTTAAACCAAACTGTGAAACATGAAGTTTTCCATAGGCCCGTATTACCTCTTATTCTGTTTCCTTCTTTCAATCTGTGATGGTCTCCCTCATTCCCCATCCGTCCTTAGCAGTCAGCATGTGTAGTTGGCCCTGGCTTCATTCTTTGAGCTGTGATCTTAGGTAAGTTACTTCATTTCTCTTTGCTTCAGGTCCCTGGCTGTAAACTGAGGTCAAGAATGACATCTACCTCATAGGGTTGTTGTGAGTACTAAAATGGTAAAAGTAGTACGGCTGGTGTGGTTCAACGGTTGAGGATGGACCTATGAACCAGGAGTTCACAGTTTGGGCACATGCCAGATTGTGGGCTCAATCCCCAGTAGATGGCATGCAGGAGGCAGCTGATCAATGATTCTCTCATCATTGACATTTTTTTCTCTCTCTCCCTCTCTGGAATCAATAAAAAATATATTTTTTAAACAAGGGGGGTGGGTAAGGTTTGTGAAGTATCTAGTTCACTGCCTGGCCCTCAAAAGAGTCTGTGAATGCTAGATAGTTTTACTGCTATTATGATCATAACAACCATGCAGTTGCCCAACACCACGTACTCAAAACACAAGGAGGTCTTGGCATCCTCTAGTGAAGATAAATGGAAAAGTTAGTCAGCTCTAAGGGGTCTAATAGATTATGCAGCCCCATCCCTTTACTCATTTTAAGTAATCTGAAGCACAGAGATGACAAGAAATGCTCTAAAATACATAGCTGGTTATAGGACTGGAGACAAGAACTGAGATCCTCTGCCTGACAATCTAGTACATTTTTCACTGAATCAAACATTTGGTGATATTTCCATGTGGCCAGCAGGCTTCAGTTATCCAGTCTTCAATCAAGAACAATTTCAATCAGGCATATGTATTAGGCTGATTATAATCAGCTGCTAGGAAACAAAATTCTGATTGATCAACTCATTTTCATCTTCTTCTCCCTAAAATGGGATTAATGAGACACACTTTGACTTATAAATTCACAGCAGTGAAAGGCAAGGGAGTTTAGTTCTGGCCGACTCTCCCAGGTCCCTGAAATGCAGGGCTTACTCTTAGCTGTACCCCCAATTCTCCTGAAGCCAGAGAAAGGGAAACAAACCTGTTAAGCTGGGGGTTGTCACATTCAGAGTTGTATAGTAAGGTTCTCTTTGCCTCAATTAATCTCACTTGCTCTTGAGAACTCAATTTAAAATCTATTTCTCCAGAAATTTTTCTCCAACCTCTAGACTAAGTTAGCTCCCCCCTCCCCACCACCACCACTCACATTCCACAGCCTCCGGGGTAAATAAATCAGTAGTGCTATCTACACTATTGTTACTGGGAGATATTTTTGAATGGGATCATATTATCACATATTTTCAGGTTGTTTTCCTTTATAACATTTCACCAAAGAATGCTGGTGTTCCTCTGGTCACTGACATAGTGGAAGGGTACAAGCCTAAATTTGTTGTTCTGTTCTTCGTCTGACCTCTTTTTCTGTTTTAGAACCCCACATTGCATTTAGTATCCTTGTTATTTAATTAAAAAGCTTAACCCTTTTCATTTTCTGTGATTTGTAAAAATCTTTATTTTAGCACCTTATCATATGATATTTGCACTGTCTTGGCTACTTCCTTTTCTTAGATTTCTATTCTATTCATTTTTTTTATTTGAATCATTCACTTTTGTCCCCAATTGTGTAGACTTTATACAAGTGATTTTATAATTATTTAATGATTATTACTGAAATTTTAAGCATAATTAATAGCCTAAATTTAATCAGTGTTAACTCCAATCAGTTCTGTCCAAATGGACATTAATATCTCTAGGGATTCTAATGGATAGAATTAATTGCAGGATAATTAATTCTAATTAATTCTAAAATTCTAAGAAATTTTACTCTACCCTTCTATCTTGTTTTCAAGCTGCCTAATCCCTCTTTGCCTCAGTTTCATCACTTACTAGTATTATCTGGGGCTGATAATGGTGCCTAACTCATAGGGTAGTGTAGGGATTAAATGAGCCAATATGCATCCAACTTTGGTGGCATGTCTCCAAATCTGTCTGTCTTATTTTCTGACTACAGGCTTCTTTGACTTTATTTCTGTGTTGGTGGGAGCTGGAAGATGACTAGTGACAAAGAGTAGAGATGGAGAGAGATTGCACTCTAAGACAGAAAACTGAGTGAAGAATTTGGTATGCAACCTTGTCATGAATGAATCAATGAGTGAAATGAAGCAACCATCTAATAAACGCAGGTTCCAGCCAGTCCTAAGGAAAAAAATCATCCACCAGGGGTGGTTACCAGAGGAAGGGTATGACTGAATATCCACGTTGAACCCTGGGCAGGACTGAGGTCCTGTGGCTGGAGGGTGTGTGGAAGAATTCCACAGTAGGCTGCAAAAAAGGCAAAGGGAATGGGTTTACATTCTCCCTGTTCCAAGAAACAAACAAAAAACGATGGTGTCTGTGGTCAGGGATAGGACAATGAAATGCTGAGAATCCACTTCACCATTAGCTTCTCTGTGGCATTCAGAAAAGTCACAAGCTCTCCCTCCCTTCCTCTTTCCTCAACCTGCTACCTTCTCCAGTCTGCCAGGCTGATGGCCTTTATTCTTGCTGACTGAACACTGCTCCTTCGTCTTGCTAATGATTGCTACCCTTGTATAAGCTTTTCAGCAAGCTCTCTTCCAAGACAATTTAAATTAATTTTGCAAATAAGATTTCACAAAGCATGCATAATATGCTTCGATGGGATCAAAACATATTACATTTACTCTATAGCAAATTAGCTTTTGCACAGATTAGAAGTTATTATTTTACTTATGCATTTCATTACTTTTCTCTCTTTTTTTAAAACCATAAAAGCTGCCTGAATGATAGCAAGTGTCTTGAATAATACAACATCTTATCATGTTACAGCTCAGTAGAAATTTTCAGACACATGCCACATGGGTAATACTGAACTATGCAGTTGTACAGAAGTTCATTAAAGGCAAACTTTTAGAAAAAAGGCAGAAAAGAAAATCATATTTTATGAAATAGACTTGTAGAGTTCTGGGCTCAGAGTCTAGGAAGAAAAAAAAAAAAGGATCTTAGGCTTGTAAGAGTTTTCCAGGGATCTTTAACTCGTTTTGGCATTTATGACAGCCTCATAACTAAGAAAACACTGCTTGGTGTCTTATTCTTTTTCAAATAAAATTATTTTAGTACCTGAAACCAGAATGTGAGCTACAAAGGTACACAATGGTACACAACGGAGCTGGTGCTTGCTATTAGGCCTGCCAAGTTGTCCTGACTACAGCAGATACAAAACATATGCCTCAAAGAGAAAGCAGCTTCCATTCCTGTGATGTCTGTAGTCACTCTGCTCTATGTGAGCATTGGTAGAGCTCGTGAGCATGGTAAATGAGGGCAGCTATTGACTTCGGGTTGTTGTGTTGCTGTGATTTTGGTGCAGTCCTAGTTAGCTATTGCTCTAACTTGGCAAGTAGATGTGATCTATGGCCTCCAGGAAATGGCAGAAGGGTTTCTTTCTGAGTACTGGCTTTGAAGGACTCAACTGTAACCCAGAAAAGAAAGGTGGGTTATGAAAGGCAGGCGGAATGAGAAGTAATGTTCTTTTAAGTTCTTTTTTTTTTGGTACAGGTGTCTATTAACATGCCAAATATGGGAACAGCTGCTTCTGCTAGCACTCCAGACAGGAAAACACTTTTGTGCCTATGATGTCTTCAGGTTTTGAAAGGTGCTCATCCTCAATCTACTAATATAAGATGTCTCAAAATAACACTGGTAGCAGAACAAGGAGGTCTGGGTCCCTAAGAAAAAATTGCTCATGATAACTGGGAGTTGTGTGGTATTGGGTATTCAGAAAGAGAGACATTTTACTCTACCCTTCTAGGTTCTTCTGGCTGGTGTGAGAATTAAATAGACATGAGACAGATTGTGAGAAAATAACCAAATTTAATTACTTATGTTTATACATACAGGGGTTCCATAGGATATGGGACCTAAGGCCAAGGTGGGCAGTTGATGCTTATATGCCATCTGGAGCTGAGAAGAAGAAGGTAGTGGTCTGGGACTTGACAGGGAAGGCAATTGACATGGAGATGGAAAAGCAAATGTTTGGCCACACAGAGACAATGGGTCACACAGTGGACTCCGATCTCTAGGCCCCACCAAGTCTCCTTAGCACATCTATTTCTTATTATGCTTTAGTTATCTATGGTGACAGCTTCCTTCCTGGAATAAGCCCTCTATCTAAAATCTTTTAAGGTCAGAGAACAGAAATAAATAAATAAATAAATAAATAAATAAATAAATAAATAAATTTTTTAGGCAGTCAAAGAAGGTCAGTTTCTTTCTGAGTCTTTTGTTTCTTAAAAATAAAAATCTTCATGCCAGAGATACACATGATGGGGTGGCAAATTTTGCCTCCCTACAAGTGGGAAAAGCCCCCCATACCCCATCCCTCTAACTTCTTTAAAAAAAAATATTGCATTTATTTCTTAGCTATGAGACCTTCGGCAAGTTACCTAAACTTTACGAGCCTCAGTTTCCAATCTGTAAATGGGAATAAAATAATGTGTCAACCTATGTTGTTGGCACCAATTCAATGCCCATAGGAATCCCTAATTTGGTGTGCACTGAAGAAGGAAACTTTATTTGGTACGAACAGCTCCACAGTGATACAGCACAGCTGTGGAAACAGCACCACTGTGGAACAGTTTAATTTGAGGGCTAAACCCTTCTTAAGGATGAAGCTCTAATCTGTTCCACAATGGTCTGCTCCCAAGCAGTTCAGGTATATATACACTGAGTGGCCAGATTATTATGACCACCCCATCAGTACTTCATTGACACTTCCAAAAATACTGAATATAGAAACCTTCCTAAGCAAATACTCTCAAGGTTTTATTATTATTACTAGAGGCCCGGTGACAAAAATTTGTGCACTCGGGGGGAGTGGGGAGGTCCCTCAGCCCTGCCTGTGCCCTCTCGCAGTCTGGGACACCTCAGGAGATAACGACCAGATGGCTTAGGCCTGCTCCTGGGTGGCAGAGGGCAGGCCCAATCCCTAGGTGCAGCCCCTGTCGGGCTCAGAGCAGGGCCAATTGGGAGTTGGGGCGCCGCCCCCTGTCATGCACAGAGCCGGGCGGATCGAGAGGTTGCGATGCCCCCCTAGTCACGCTCAGGGTAGAGCCGATTGGGGGGTTTGGGCATCGCCCCCTGTCACACTCAAGGCAGGGTCGATGGGGAGGTTGCGGTGCCACCCCCTGTCATGCACAGAGCAGGGCCAATCAGGGGGTTTGGGCGCTGCCCCCTGTCATGCACAGAGCAGGGCCCATCAGGGGGGTTGGGACTCCATACCTTGTCACGCACAGAGCAGGGTCGATCAGGGGGTTGGGGAGCTCCCCCTGTCACTCACAGAGCAGGGCAGATCAGGGGGTTAGGGCGCCACCACTGTCACACTCAGGGCAGGGCCGATGGGGAGGTTATGGCTCTACCCCGTCACACACAGAGCAGGGCCCATGGGGGGGGGCGGGGATTGGGCGCCGCACCCTGTCACACACAGAGCAGAGCCGACACAGGGTTAGAGGCTGCACACTGTCACACACAGAGCCCCAGGGTGATCAGGGGGTTGGGGAGCTCCCCCCTATCAGGCACAGAGCAGGGCTAATCAGGGGGATGGGGCGCCTTCCCCTGTCACGAACAGAGCAGGGCAGATAGGGAGGTTGTGGCCCTGCCCCCTGTCACACACAGAGCCGCAGGGCAATCAGGGGGTTTGGTCGCTGCCCCCTGTCAGGCTGATCCCGGTGCCAGGAGGCCTCGGTGCTCTGCTTATCCCTGTGCTGGGAGGCATATTACCCTTTTACTATATAGGATAGAGACCTGGTGCACAGGTGGGAGCCGGCTGGTTTGCCCTGAAGGGTGTCCTGGATCAGGGTGGGGGTCCCCACTGGGGTGCCTGGCCAGCCTGGGTGAGGGAATGATGGCTGTTTGCATCTGGTCACACCCACTTCAGGGTGGGGGTCCCCACTAGGGTGCCTGGCCAGTCTGGGTGAGGGGCTGAGGGCTGTTTTCAAGCTGGTGGGTGACTGAAGCTCCCAACCTGTCCTTTTTTACTTTTCTTTTTTTATTCTGGGCCAGCTTTAGCTCTGTGGCTTGGCTCCAGCTCTGAGGCCTCGGCTGCTGAAAGCAGGTATCTGGTTTGTTTGGGTTCTATAATCAAAACACTGTTTCAACTCCAGCTCTGAGATCCTGGCTGGCTGAAAGCAGGTTTCTGGGGTTTTGTTTAGCTTCTATATTTGTAACAATGTTTCAAACTGCAAGCTCAGAGG
>NW_005872535.1:10656-12086 GCF_000147115.1 Myotis lucifugus
TGCAGTTAATTTCCATATCGCCCTGATTACCCAATGGGAATGGTAGCAGAGCTCCGGCTAAATACCCATGTTTCTCTTTTATTAGATAGGATTATTTGCATAACTAATCACTTCATTGGACTGATGAGGGTGGTCAATAATAATCTGGCTGGTCATAATAATCTGGCCACTCAGAATATATATATACACACACCCTAGAGGGCCTGGGGCACAAAAATTTGTGCACTCGGTGGGGAAGGGGGAGGTTCCTCAGCCCGGCCTGTGCCCTCTCACAGTCTGGGACCCCTCGGGAGATAACGACCTGCTGGCTTAGGCCTGCTCCTGGGTGGCAGAGGGCAGGCCCAATCCCTAGGTGCAGCCCTGGTCGGGCTCAGAGCAGGGCCAATTGGGGAGTTGGGGCACCGCCTCCTGTCATGCACAGAGCAGGGCGGATCGGGAGGTTGCTATGCCACCCCTAGTCACGCTCAGGGTAGGGCCAATTGGGGGGTTGGGGCACCACCCCCTGCCACACTCAAGGCAGGGTCGATGGGGAGGTTGCAGCGCCACCCCCTGTCACTCACAGAGCAGGGCCGATCAGGGGGTTGGGGCGCTGCCCCCTGTCACGCACAGAGCAGGGCCCATCAGGGGGGTTGGGGCTCCGTACCCTGTCACGCACAGAGCAGGGTCGATCAGGGGGTTGGGGAGCTCCCCCCTGTCACACACAGAGCAGGGCAGATCAGGGGGTTGGGGTGCCGCACCCTATCACACACAGAGCCGCAAGGCGATCAGGGGGTTGGGGAGCTCCCCCCTATCAGGCACAGAGCAGGGCTGATCAGGGGGTTGGGGCACCTTTCCCTGTCACGAACAGAGCAGGGCGGATAGGGAGGTTGTGGCCCCGCCCCCGTCACACACAGAGCCGCAGGGCAATCAGGGGGTTTGGTCGCTGCCCCCTGTCACGCTGATCCCGGTGCTGGGAGTCCTCGGGGCTCCGCTGATCCCGGTGCTGGGAGGCATATTACCCTTTTACTATATACGATAGAGGCCTGGTGCACAGGTGGGGGCCAGCTGGTTTGCCCTGAAGGGGGTGTCCTAGACAGGGTGGGGGTCCCGCTTGGGTGCCTGTGCAGCCTGGGTGAGGGGCTGATGGCTGTTTGCAGCTGGTCACACCCACTTCAGGGTGGGGGTCCCCACTGGGGTGTCTGGCCAGTCTGGGTGAGGGGCTGAGGGCCATTTTCAGGCTGGAGGGTGACTGAAGCTCCCAACCGCTCCTTTTTTTCTGTTTTGTTTTTTTTTTTATTCTGGACCAGCTTTAGCTCTGTGGCTTGGCTCCAGCTCTGAGGCCTCGGCCTGCTGAAAGCAGGTATCTGGTTTGTTTGGGTTCTATAATCGAAACACTGTTTCAACTCCAGCTCTGAGATCTTGGCTGGCTGAAAGCAGGTTTCTGGGGTTTT
>NW_005872535.1:12386-24672 GCF_000147115.1 Myotis lucifugus
TTTTTTTTTTTTTTAATTGAAAAATTTATAGGGACAACCGTACCAGGAGGAAGGCCCCAAACCCCCTGACCCCCCTGGGGCTCTGGGGGTAATAGGGAGGGGCCCCCAACCCCCTTTCCCCCCTTCCTTTTTTCCAGAAGGGGAAAGCCCCCCCAACCCCCTGTTCACCTCTGCTTTTTCCTGAATGGGGGCCAGATCCCCACCCCCCTGTTTTCTGATCGGTCCTGCTCTGTGGGTGATAGAGGACGGCGTCCCCCCCCCCCCCCACGGGCCCTGCTCTGTGTGTGACGAGGTAGAGCCATAACCTCCCCATCAGCCCTGCCCTGAGTGTGACAGGGTGTGGCGCCCCAACCCCCTGATCTGCCCTGCTCTGTGTGTGACAGGGGGCAGTGCCCCAACTCCCCTATTGGCCCTACTCTGTGAGTGACAGGGGGGAGCTCCTCAAACCCCTGATCGGCCCTGCTCTGTGCATGACGGGGGGAGCTTCCCAATCCCCTGATCGACCCTGTTCTGTGCATGACAGGGTACGGAGCCCCAACCCCCCTGATGGGCCCTGCTCTGTGAGTGACAGGGGGCAGCGCCCCAACCCCCTGATCGGCCCTGCTCTGTGAGTGACAGGGGGTGGCACCACAACCTCCCCATCGACCCTGCCTTGAGTGTGACAGGGGGTGGTGCCCCAACCCCCCAATCGGCCCTGCCCTGAGCGTTACTAAGGGTGGCATCGCAACCTCCCGATCCGCCCTGCTCTGTGCATGACAGGAGGCGGTGCCCCAACTCCCCAATTGGCCCTGCTCTGAGCCCGACCAGGGGCTGCACCTAGGGATTGGGCTTGCCCTCTGCAAACCAGGAGCAGGCCTAAAGCCAGCAGGTCGTTATCTCCCAAGGGGTCCCAGACTGTGAGAGGGCACAGGCCGGGCTGAGGGACACCCCCCTCCCCAACGAGTGCACAAATTTTTGTGCACCGGGCCTCTAGTATATATATAATCTTCATACAAGAAAAATTCTGGGGTGAACTTCTTTGGAATCTGTCATCCCTCTGGGTCCTAAGTACTCAGAGGTACTCAGGAATGAGCCTTCCCATCCCTGGCCAGGCTATATTTTAATAATTATGGGGAAACATAAATACCTTCCTTTGTAGAATTTTTCTCTTTTAAATGTGAGAATAGGAAAAGAAAATAAAGTAAATAATTACAACCCCTCTTTCCTCTCTTTTTTGGTTTAATGTTCACATGCCTCTGTTAGAAAAATTCTAGAAATCATTAGACTCAGCATTGGTACTCTTGACTATAGGTACAGTCTACCAATGCTATCCAATATAATTTTTTGCAGTGAAGGAATGTTCCAGTATCTGCTCTCCAAAATGTTAGCTATTAGCCACATGTGGCCATTGATGACTTAAAACGAGGTTAGTATAAATAAAGAATTGAATTTTGAATTT
The DNA here is from genome assembly GCF_000147115.1 of Myotis lucifugus. Taxonomy (NCBI): domain Eukaryota; kingdom Metazoa; phylum Chordata; class Mammalia; order Chiroptera; family Vespertilionidae; genus Myotis; species Myotis lucifugus. The sequence goes on from NW_005872535.1 coordinate 13,825, forward strand.
TATTTAAATTAAAGCTTAAATTTAAATAGCCACATATAGCTGGTATCTCTTGGGTACCAGATTAGTTTTGCCTTAGTGACTGAAAACCTAAAGCAAAGAAAGACTGGCATTAGGAGGGAATCCATCTATCGCTTCTACTTTGTTTAAGTTTATTTTTTAAGTATGTTTTTATTGATTTTTAGAGATAGAGGAAGGGAAAGGGATAGAAAGATAGGAACATTGATTGGCTGCCTCCTGCACGCCCCCTATTGGGGATTGAGCCTGCAACCTAGACATGTGCCCTGACCAAGAATCTAACCAGTGACCTCTTGGTTCATGGGTCAATGCTCAACTACTGAGCACACCGGCTGGACTATTACTTCTACTTTTATCTGTTAAATTGGTCTGGCCCTCAGGATTTATAGACAAAATAAGATTATTGTTCGCTAGAATTGTCACATTTTTAAGCAGTGATATTCCAAACAGGATCACATCATTGTACCATTTTTACAAGATTTGACATCAATATTTCAAAACCCAAATTATTAGAATTGCTTGATTATAGTCACTTCCATATGAGAATGTTTACCAATAGGACTAACTTATATTTGAATTATCGAGCCAAGGTACTTAATTGGAGAGATGTTCATACTGGTGTATTCTCACCCTTCCTCCTTTCCTTGACACACCAAAACTTCCATTGTCTATTCCTAAAACACAACTCACTATCTTAAAATGTTTTTAAGCTGCTGAGACCTATGTAATACTTACTAGGTCACACACTATTTTAGGACAAATGTCTTGCCTACCCATCTTCACATTGTAAAAGAGAAGATACAAGAGTGCACTGAGATTTGTATTGATATGTAAAACTTATTTTTTAAAAAAAGCATATGTTATTGATCTTAGAGAGGAAGGGAGAGGGAGAGAGAGATAGAAACATCAATGATGAGAGAGAATCATTGATCGGCTGCCTCCTGCACGCCCCCTACTGGGGATTGAGCCTGCAGCCCAGGCATGTGCCCTTGGCTGGAATCCAACCTGAGACCCTTCAGTCCGCAGGCCAACGCTCTACCCATTGAGCAAAACCAGCTAGGGCGATATGTAAAACTTATTTTTGCTAAAAGTGAGGAAACTAGCTATTGAGGTGACACCTGTGAGCTGGCGCTTTAGACGGTCTCATGCGATGCAGGTGTGGAGCAAAGTGTACCCTGGCAGGAATGGGGTATTAGAGATGCGGCACTGTGTCAGCTGGCACCAAAGTGGTCCATCTGAAGCATGTAAAAAGTATATAATAAAGCATGCTCATGGCAAGAAATAATTGTCCTCATTCACATGGTGCTAAAAGACCACTTAGTGACTAGCAGGTTTACTATAGATGCTTTTGGAAGAGACATTGCTACGCTGTTGCATAGTTGCGATTATTTATGCTACTTGTATTTTATTGGAGCACTTTAATATTTTGTTCTTTTGAGCATACACATCAAAGTTCTAGAATTTAAAAATGTGTGTACAAAAAAACCATGCAAACCATTATATATAATAGCTACATTCTCCCCCAAAGAATCATTCTCTGTCATTCTCTGAACCGAATCCATTCTTTTCATCCTTTCTTACAGAAACACTCAACCTCAACTCCCCGCAATTTATTCCCAGAACTGTACCTCTCTCATCTCTCCCTCAAAAACAAGGCCTCCAGCAGATGGGCCAGTAGCCAATTTCTCAGCAATCCTGAGGGAAAAAAAAAGGCATAGTAGAGGCTCTCTTAGTAGAAAGCAAAAGAATTCTGTATCCCCGTCATAACTCTTACCAGGGTGTTGGCAAAACAGGATGAGCCAGTGGATCTGAGAGCACCTTTGAATATACACCATTTCCCTATGAAGATATATGGACCCAGATGCTTCAAAGGGAGGATATCATAAATATCTGTGCATATTAAGATAACTGTGTATATCACCCTGTAATAGGAGAGGGAGGAGCAAAGGCTGCAGGGTAACTGTGCCCAGAAAGACTTCCCTTCCCCGCCTCCCAGTGACCTCCTTCCCCGAATAGGAGGGGAACCTGTCCTCTCAGACCTACATAGAAAGAGTCCAAGGAGCACTTGCCAAGCATGGAATTGGGGGTTTTGAGGACAACAGAGTCCAGGGGCCACTCTATTGGATTCTCATTTTTTATATTTATTAAATTATTGCCTCCTTTTCCTAGTTCACCCTTAAATACTTTGTTTTATGATGCTGGAGCTGGGACTCAGAAAACTACATTTCTGTTTTGTCAGTGGGCCCCCTATTAGACTCTGCCAGTAGGGGTCAGTAGCTGAGGAAGACTGGCCTGCAGGAAAAGGGAGAAACACAGGCAGTTTTCTCTTTGCTTCCTGTGGGTTCCTGTAGCCTCCCTGTTACCAATAGAATCACCTCAGGAATGTTCTTCCCAGAAGCAGAGGTTCCTAGTAGCAGATGAACCCATTTGGGGATTTTCCAACATTTGCAGGAACCGCTTCATCATGCCTACCCCTTGCCTAAAGACAACAGCATCAGGCGAGCTGTGCCCTCTTCCTGGAGACCTGGGGCTCAAGTCCACAGGGCCTCTCCTTAAAGTTTCCAAGTTATAATAATCCCAACCCTTTATCTTTGTTCCTTCAGCCCTAGGGGTCATATCTGCCTCCTGCAGTTGCCATTCTCTGAGCTTTGTATTTACCCATTTGGTTACCTCTTTATATCTACTTAACCAATCTTTGTATTCAAGTCTCTCTGATCAAGTAACAGAAGTAGTTTCTGTCTCCTGACATTTCAATGAATTCATAGAAGCACAGATAAACTCCTTTTCTAGAGTGACAAATTGAGTGAGTAGGCTAGGCCATGTGGTGGCTGTGAGTCAGTGGCAGTGGTTGGAGAAGTCTGTGATGACATTCAGAGACATGGAGAAGTCACACGAAAGTGTCCTAAGTTATATGATACTAGAGGCCTGATGCACAAAAATTTGTGCAAGAGTAGGCCTTCCTTCCCCCAATTGCCAGCACCGGCTTCCCTCTGGCACCCGGGACCCAGGCTGCTTCACTCTGGCCCTGGCTTAGTCCGGAAGGACGTCTGGAATGACACCTGGAAGGACATTTGGTCTAATTAGCACATTACCCTTTTATTATTATAGATTTGGGTTGTCTGTTTACTTGTCTGTCTTCTGAACTACAGGCTCTGTGAGGGAAGCGGTAGTATCCATCCATTGTAGGCTCTATCCCAGTGCTCTTTTATATTCGTTGAATAAATGAGTGAACAAAATTAAACAGTGATATTTTGGGTGATAACAAATTTAACAATATGGCCAAGGATCTCCCTCTACAATAAAAGTCTGAAAATCAGGCTAAATGAAATATTAAATACTTAGTGAAATTTTATATGACAGCATTTTAACATCTCTAAGGTTCTCCCTTTAAAATGAAAGTCTAGCCCTAACTGGTTTGGCCCAGTGGAAAGAGCATTGGCCTGCGGACTGAAGGGTCCCAGGTTCGATTCTGGTCAAGGGCATGTACCTTGGTTGCGGGCACATCCCCAGTGGGGGATGTGCAGGGAGGCAGCTGATCGATGTTTCTCTCTCATCGATGTTTCTAACTCTCTATCCCTCTCCCTTCCTCTCTGTAAAAATCAATAAAATATATTTTTTTAAAAATAAAAAAATAAAATGAAAGTCTAGACTAAATGGAAAAGAATCACTTTAAATATTTAAAGGTGGGCACTCCATGTTCCCTTTTTGTGTCTCCAGCATGTCTGCCTTCTCTGTTTCCAGGCATAGTCAACTGTCTGGGGCCAGTCTTGTAGCATTATTAATTACCTTCCAACATCATTCAACTGTAGCAGTCTTGGCAATCTTATTATCTCAGAGGGACAAGGAGCAAAGATTAGTTGTTTTATCATTTAAGTAATGAGAATTTTACACTTCTCTAAAGAGATTTATGAGAGTAATTAGTCTAAGCAGGAGTCCCTAGCATGAGTGTTATTAGGTGTAATAATTAACCCTAGTGGGGTGAGTTGCTAACAACTTAACAATCATTGAGAATGGCATGAAATGTCAGTTTCAGGCATTTGCAAATACATATAAATGTGCCTTACTAATCATTGTTTATTAAAACACTAAATATAATTATAAAATTATCAATAAAAATGAGGGGTCAGCAAACTTTATATTTTTACATCTAATCACTCGCTTATTTTTCATGTTAAAATACAATTACTTGTCAAAGAAACTGGAGGATGTATTAGCTGAGTGCTGGTCTTGAATTTAGATCCCAGCTCTGCCAATTACTGGCTCTCTGACTCTGGGTAAGTCCTTCAGCCTTCTGAACCTTGGGTTTCTTCGGCTGTAAAACAAGGAACTGAACTAGATAGCGAAGGCCCTTTCCAGCTCTGGCCATCAGTAACTATAGACGACACAGACATTGCTTAAATCAGGCACTCATAGTTAGTGCCTAGGCCATCCAGGTTATGAACTGAGTTCTTGACTCCTAAAGAGAAAATAAAATTAGGATTTAAGAGCTTGCAATCTTTATATATACATGATCTTATTTACACTCCTTCTAGTAGGAATTATGTCCCTATTATATAGACAAGGATATTGAAAAAACTTGAGGAACTTGCAGATAGGTAAAAGTTTGAGTTAAATAAAATATGTTCAAATATCAGTTCCATTACTTTGTGGATGACGTCTGTGAATGGGGATAATCATGTTTTTTCCTTAAAATCCCTAAAAAAATGAGATAATGCATGTTAAGTTCTTAGCGAAATATGTCTCAAAATAAACATTCTATAAGTGTTAGCTATTATGGTGATTATTTTTAAGGTTATAACTACAAAATACCAGTCAAGTTTTGAACCAATGTCATTTTGGTTACAAACCCCATTATACCATCTTGATAAACTGAGAGCTTGGAAAAGTTTTGTGTGTTTTTTTAAATTACTATGCATCCCTCTCTTCTGTTTTGAAACATAACTAATAGGTGAATATATTAACAAGCATTGGGTTTATTGTTAGTTATAAAACACAAGCAAGCATCTCCATGATACTTCATATTTCATTAAATCAGATTCGGTAATTGATAAAAGGATAGCACTTTTAAAGGCATGTTTAAACAAATTAATCTAAATGTAAAACAACTAAAATTTAATTTTAGTTGTTTGGTTTAATTTAACAAGGCCCTTAGTAACACCATAGAAATTACTGGACTTAATTGTTAGGGGAGGAGTCTATTGCTTGCTTGCTGAGTAGGAGGCATCGTGTTATCACTTTTAACCAATGTACAAGTCATTTGCCTGGTCTTTTCCTATTCTGGTCTTTTTCTGAGACACAAAATACAGAAAATTATTGGACTGCTTATTTTCTCCATCTTCCTAAAGGTGGTTTGTATATATACCTAGTACTTCAGCAAATTTCATTTTTTCTATTTTTCCAAAAATGGAAAATATATTCCATCCCACATGCTGTGCTTACAATGTGATAGTGCTAGTCCTCCATTGAGAGATGGGATCCACATTTTCTCCTCTTGAATCTGAGCAGGTCTGTGTCTACAGCAGAAATGATGCTATGAGACTTCCAAGGCTAAGTCACAAAAATTTTTTCAACCTTCTTCAACTTGCTTCCTGGTCCTCGTGGAAGCTTATCCTTGGAACTCGACCATCATGCTCTGAGGACACCAGGCAGTCATGAAAAGCTCATACATAGGTATTCTGTGGTAACCAGCTGAAATCCCAGCCAACACCGAGTGCCAGACCTGTGAGGCTTTAAGATGACTCCAGTCTTCAACCTTTGAGACACTCCAGCTGACTGAGAGGAGAGGGACACGTTGTTTACACTGAGTACTGCACAAATGCAGTGAAATATGTAACAATGATAAGAATAAGTATCATTCAAGATGTATTGTATTATATACAATTGGTACCTTAAGGCAGTGCAGCTCATTTTTTATTCAAAATCAGTTGAGTAAGCATTAGACAAATGATTATTCTTCTTGAACACATTATTTTCTTCTACAGTGGTCTTATTCTTCATGTAGAAGAAAAAATAATTTTTGTTCTACCCTTCTAAGTTCTTCTGGCTTGTCTAATAATCAAATTGGCATGAGAGAGATTAACAGGTGAAAAATCACCAAATTGATTACATACATATGGGTATTCTGTAAGAATATGAAACCTGCAGGCAAATCAGGCAGTTGAGGCTTATATGCCATTTTGATCTAAGAAGAAAGGAGGGTAGTGATTGGGGCTTTAAAGAGCAGGAAGAAAATTCACATGAAGATGGAAAAGCAAATGCTTGGTAAACAAATATTTGCTGGACCATCTTTAACAATGGGATACAGAGAGGACTTTGATCAAACTGTCTTTGCTAGGTTCCTCCCTGTCACACACTAGTTCATAGTGAACCATAGTTATTTATAATGATAGCTCCCTTCCTAGAGCAGGACCACTATCAAAATTCTTTAAGGCAGTTAGGCAGAAGGTCAAAGGTTCTTTCTGGGTCTTTCGTGCCTTAAAAATAACCGACTTAACATAATATTTTTTAAAAAGACATATTTGGGGGTAACAAACTCTGCATCCCCTCAATATTCATATAGCTATATATGTAAAAGATGTAAGCTAATGCTTTGAGAGAAAAAGAAATTCTGAGATTGATTTTAACTTTAAAAGCTTTAGAAGAAATTAGATTTTTAAAAATATCAGCTTCAGCATTTTTGTGGTCTTCTAAAAAAAAGAAAAGAGACAGGTATGATATGAAGTAACCCAAAAGACTTAAATGACCCTTGTAGTGGTCAGAGGCCAATGAGAAATGTTCTTTGCTTCTATCTGATAAGGATCTTCTTTACTAACACTGCACTATGAATTTTCAACAAACTAACCCTCGTTCAGGTAATTCCACTTATTTGTTAGTCCTGTTGATGGTTTCTTTCATTGTGCAGAAGTTTTTTATTTTGATGTTGTCTCATTTGTTTATTTTTTCCTTAGTTTCTATTGCCCTAGGAGATGTATCGGTAAAGATAATGCTACAACAAATGCCTGTTATTTTGCTGCCTATGGCTTCTTCTAAGATTTTTATGGTTTCCCATCTTACATTTAAGTCCTTTATCCATTTTGAGTTTATTTTTGTGTATGGTGTAATTTGGTGGTCTAGTTTCATTTTTTTTGCATGTATCTGCCCAATTTTCCCAACACCATTTATTGAAGAGACTGTCTTGACTCCATTGTATGCTCTTCCCTCCTTTGTCAAATATTAATTGAGCATAATGGCTTGGGTGGATTTCTGGGTTCTCTGTTCTATTCCATTGGTTCATATGTCTGTTCTTGTGCCAGTGCCAGGCTGTTTTGAGAACAGTGCCTTTGTAATATAGCTTGATATCTGGTATTTTGATCCCTCCAACTTTGTTTTTCTTTCTCAGGATTGCTGTGACTATTCATAGCTGTTTTTAATTCCATATAAATTTTTGGAGATGTGTGAAATATGCCATTGGTATTTTAATGGGGATTGCATTAAATCTATAGATTGCTTTGGGTAGTATGGACATTGTAATGACATTGATTCTACTACTCCATGAACACAATATATTATTCCACTTATTTATATCTTCCTCTATCTCTTTTTCAACGTCCTGTGGTTTTCTGATTACAGGTCTTTTACCTCCTCAGTTAAGTATATTCCTAGGTATCTTAATTTTTTTGTTGTAATTGTAAATGGGATTTTTTTTTTAGTTTCTCTTTCTGTGAATTCATTATTGGTATATTAAAAGGCCATAGATTTCTGGGTGTTAATTTTGTATGCTGTTACATTGCTGAATTTATTTAGTAAATCTAGTAGTTTTTTTATGGAGTCTTTAGGATTTTCTGTGTATAATATCATGCTATCTGTGAATAATGACAGTTTTACTTCAGAATATTGACTTTAAATGCTAAAGTCAGACAATATTAATACATAATTCCATCTATAAAATTATTGCCCAGTATCAATCAAGACCTCTTAGCATTATGTGTGAATTTAATTTTATCAAGAAAGGGTGTTGAATTTTGTCAAATGCTTTTTCTGCATCGATCAATATTATTATGTGATTTTTGTCTCTCAATTTGTTTATGTGATGTATAACGTTTATTGATTTGCAGCTTATTGTAACAGCCTTGCATCCCAGAAATAAATCCCATTTGGTCATGGCATATGATTTTTCTAATGTAATGCCGGATCCAATTTGCTAGAATTTAGTTGAGTATTTTAGCATCTATGTTCATCAGGGATACTGGCCTGTAATTCTCTTTATTTCTAGTATCTTTATCTGGATTTGAAATTAGGACAATGCTGGCTTCATAGAAAGTGCTTGGAAGTGTGCCTTCCTCTTGTATTTTTTGGAGTAGTCTAAGAAGAATAGGTTTTAATTATTCTTTGAGTGTTTGGTAAACTCCCCTGTGAAGATGTGTGGACTAGGGCTTTTGTTTGCTGGAAGTTTTTTGATCACTGCTTCAATATCATTGGTAGTTATCGGTCTATTCAGGTTTTTTTGATTCTTCCTGATTGAGTTTTGGAAGCTTGTATTTTTCTAAGAATATGTCCATTTTGTCTAGGTTACCCAGTTTGTTGGAGTAGAGTTGTTCATAGTATTTTTGTACAATCCTTTGTATGTCTGCGGGTCGGTTGTTACTTCACCTCTTTCATTTCTGACTTTGTTTATTTGGGTCTGAATTTAATAGAGTCACATGGCAATGAAGGCAATTTAATTTTAATAGAGTCACATGGATGTGTCCTGAAGTAAAATAGCATCTGAAAAAATATAAGAAAAGAGTTTGTAAAAGCAAGGGATAGGCCCTGTCTGGGTGTTTCAGTTGATTAGAGTGTCATCCTGTACATCAAAAGGTTGTGGGTTTGATTCCAGGGCAGGGCACATACCTAGGTTGTGGGTTCATCCCTGGTCAGAATGCAACCGATCAATGTTTCTCTTTCACATCAATGTTTCTCTTTCTCTATCTCTAAAAAAATAAAAAATCAATAAACATACCCTCAGGCAAGTATTAAAAGCTAGACATGGCTTATAAATGAAACAAACATGTGAATAGGCCACCTTAATTTGGTTCATTTGCATGCCCATGGCAGATGACAAAGTTTCCAAGGCACTGAGTTCTTTTCCTTTCTCAGTTATCCAGATGGGCAGCACCCTTCTTAGCACAGTACTCAGGCAGCCATGATCAACTGCCTGGAAAGAGAAGGGAAGAAGAAACCTATTTGTCAACTCAAACAGGTAGTAACTAATAAGCCATTAGTCCTTTCTCCTGGGATGAGAACATTGTTATAGGGTTGTGTATTTTTGGTCCAAGGTCTTCTCTTCCTGTTACCCAGTTTTTAAGTGGTGATGGTTTTCCCAGAATTCCCAGCACTCATTCCAAACTGAGTGTTACTCTTCCATATTTCTTTGCAAGTAAAATGGGTGTAACTTCTACCATATATAACAATAGGCTGGGCTCTAACAAGTTAATACCAACCAAGTGTTGGCAGAGATATTGAAGGGCAAGATTTCTCTGTCACTAGTGAGGTTCTTGGGGTACTGACTAGACAAGCATTTTCAGAATCCCCACAGGAAAGTGAGATGTGGAAAAAGACTTTATTTGCATGGAGTTACATTTCTCAGGTTCCAAAGCCCGTATCCCTTCGTCTAGTCCTGAAAGAGGTACAGCTGGAGGTCCAGCAGGGCCATAAGGAGGGCCAGTATCCAGAGCTTCTGTTCCATGTTGCAGCTGGGCTCAATCCAGCATTCAGGCTAATTGAAGTCCATCAGTCCATTGTGTGGGTCCCACATGGCCGTGAGCCACATAGATGAATTCAGGGGAGTGTGCCCCCTGTATCAGAAGTCCCAAGAGAGCTAAGAGCCAAGAGAGTAAAGTGCAATTCTTTGTCTAGGAGTTTAAATATTCATGTTTCGGGAGGAAAAATGGCGGAGGCTTAGACGGACGTGTTGGTGCTTTGTCCCGGACCAGATGGGGGCGAGCAGCTGAAACGGGTAACAATCAGCCCGATCAAGCTGGGGAGGTTCAGCTGAGAGACAGTCTGCAGCCAGGAAAGACAGAAAACTCCTAAAAAATGCGGATGGTTGGAGATTGAGGCTGAAACCTCCCTCTGGGCGCCAGCGCAGCGGCGGGACCGCGCCATCTCAGGCAGCGTTCACCAGCATCCAGAGATCGGCTACTAGCCCGGCGGCTACTGACCCGGAGGCAGCGATTCGCAAACAGCGCGACTGCAAGAGCCAAGGGGAGACCTGCACCCCTCCACGGAAAGGTTGGACTTGCCTCGAAGGTACGGTTCGCAGTTCAGGTTGGAGCGAGGAACGCGCGCGCGGGCGCAGGGGAAAATCTGCGTCCGCCAAAATCCGCGCTCTCCAAAATCCGTGCCTCTTGCCGGGGGCTTGGGCGCGCGCAGACACTCCGCGCAGTTCTGGAGGGTGGAACCCTGCGAGTTCCAGCAGCTTCCCAGGCTCTTGTTCGCACACTTCCTCTTACTTCTGTGGGTTTGATTGTTGAGCCCAGGGCATGTGAGTGCCCAGTTGGGGTAACTAACAGAGCTTGTAGGGGAAGATTGTTTTTGGGGAGCCTGGGAAACAGAACTGGGAGTGGTGCTGGGGGAACCACCTCTGGGCGGAGCTGGTTCAGGTACAATAGGCAGCTCCTGGTCGGAAAGAACTTATAGCCTCTGAGGTCAACCCAGACACACTGCCACCCAGAGGCAGAGCCACGAACTGACTCCTCTGTAAATACAGATAAGGCAATAAGGACTGTGGCTTACAACAAGGAGGAACAGTGTATCAGAGGGAAGGTCAACATTCTCGTAGTTCCCGGCGTGCCAATAAGAAGAGTAGAAGATCTG
>NW_005872535.1:25453-27902 GCF_000147115.1 Myotis lucifugus
TCTTTCTTTTTTTCTTTCTCCTCCTCTTTTCCCCTCCCTTTTCCAATCTCATCTTTGCACTCCTTTTTTTCTTTCTTTCTTTTTTCTCTTCTACCTTTTTCTCTTCTTTCCCCCTTATCTCCCAACTCTCTTAGCTCGGGTGGCCACCTTTATTTGGGGTTAGTAATATCGTAAATACAATAGTGTTCAGTGCCTGGTACGTTGTGCCTTGTTGTGTTGTATTTTGTGCCTCTAAATCAACGCAACAGATTCAAGCAACAGCGGCCTCCTGATCACCACACGCTCTGCCTGGGGAACAGTTGCTGCGTCTGAAGCCTCCCTCCACCAGCCAGAAGAGCCACCACAACTGTGAACAGCACCCATCAGAGGCCCTGCTATCAACAGAGGAGCCGCTGCTACCACAACCGCCCAAGGAGCAACCACAGACCGAGGAGCCACTGCCACCTAGGGAGCAGCCACTGCCACCCAGGGTCCAGCCACTGAACGATTCAACAACTAGTAATGTCAGTGAGATCAAACATGGGTAGACAAAGAAACCCCCAAAGGAAAGAAAAGGAGGGCTCGCCAGAAAAGCAGCTAAGTGAGACAGAGATATGCAACATGACGGAAAAAGAATTCAGAATAAGGTTCCTAGAGTACATGCACCGGATGTTCAAGAAGCAAGAAGAAACAGATGAAAAACTCAACTACGTATGCAAGAAGCTAGAAGAAACAGGTGAAAAAATCAACAACTTAAGTAAGTCCCAAGAAGAAATGAAGAGCGACATAGCTGCAATAAAAAACACCATTGAAAGTATCAACAGTAGACTGGGAGAAGCGGAGGACCGAATCAGTGAATTAGAAGACAAGGAAGCAAAACACACTCAAACTGTACTGCAAATGGAGAAAAAAATTAAAAGGCAGGAGGAGAGCCTAAGGGAACTTTGGGACAACATGAAACGAAGCAACATACGAATAATAGGGGTGCCAGAACAACAGAAAGATGAACATGGATTAGAAAACCTATTCGAAGAAATAATATCAGAAAACTTCCCTGAGGTGGGGAAGAAAAAAGTCACACAAGCCCAGAGAGTCCCAAACAAGGTGAACCCGAAAAGACCCAAACCAAGACACATCATAATTACCATGGCAAATGTTCAGGATAAAGAGAGAATCTTACAGGCTGCAAGAGAGAGGCGGAAAGTAACATACAAGGGATCTCCCATTAGATTATCAAATGATTTCTCAACAGAAACACATCAGGCCAGAAAAGAATGGACGGAAATCTACAAAGTGATGCAAAGCAAAGGACTGAATCCAAGAATACTCTATCCAGCAAGGCTATCATTCAAAATTGAAGGGGAAATAAGAAGCTTCACAGACAAAAAAGGGCTAAGGGAGTTTATCACCACCAAGCCAGCCATGCAAGAAATGCTAAAGGGACTGTTGTAAAAGAAGAAATATCAAGCTCAGAAAGAAAACAGCCACACACACACACAAAAAAGAAATGGCTACAAACAAGTACCTTTCAATAATAACTTTAAATGAAAATGGACTAAATGCTCCAAATAAAAGACACCGAGTGGCTGAATGGATAAAAAAACATGACCCATACATCTGCTGTCTACAAGAGACCCACCTCATTGGAAAGGACTCACACAGACTGAAAGTGAAGGGATGGAAAAATATCTTTCACGCAAATGGAAAGGAAAAGAAAGCTGGGGTAGCAATACTTATATCTGACAAAATACATCTCAAAGTGAAGGCCATAACCAGAGATAAGGAAGGCCACTTCATAATACTAAAGGGATCAATACAACAAGAAGATATAACCCTGGTAAACATATATGCACCCAATGCAGGAGCACCCACATACATAAGAAAACTTCTGGAAGATATCAGGGGAGATATCGACAATAACACAATCATAGTAGGGGACTTTAATACACCACTGACATCACTGGATAAATCCGTTAGACAAACAATCAGCAAAGAAACAGCAATCCTAAATGACTCACTAGATCAGATGGACTTAATTGACATCTTCAGAACACTACACCCCACAGCTGCGGAATATACATTCCTCTCAGGTGCTCATGGGACATATTCAAAAATAGACCACATATTGGGTCACAAGCAAAGTCTCCACAAATTCAAGAAGATTGAGATCATAAAAAGCATCAAAATCACTTGTAAATGCGCATTTAAATGGAACCCAATGCTCCTGTAACTGCAATATCAATGAGGTGACTGTCAAGAACTCAGCCTGGTTGTTTTTAGGGAAAAAAGATAATGGTAGAATAAAAGGCGGAACTCAGTCCTTACCCATAGTGAAACTACATATTATTTTCAACATGCTTTAACCTAACTTTTTAAATATTTATATGATAATATACTTTATTTCTTTTAAATAAGACTGTGTCCTGTAATGGGTGTGTGTGTGTGTGTGTATGCATGCAATGACTCAAAG
>NW_005872535.1:28002-29454 GCF_000147115.1 Myotis lucifugus
CCCTCAATATTCATATAGCTATATTTGTAAAAGATGTAAGCTAATGCTTTGAGAGAAAAAGAAATTCTGAGATTGATTTTAACTTTAAAAGCTTTAGAAGAAATTAGATTTTTAAAAATATCAGCTTCAGCATTTTTGTAGTCTTCTAAAAAAAAAAGAAATAGACTGGTATGATCTGAAGTAACCCAAAAGACTTAAATGACCCTTGTAGTGGTCAGAGGCCAATGAGAAATGTTCTTTGCTTCTATCTGATAATGATCTTCTTTACTAACACTGCACTATAAATTTTCAACAAACTAACCCTCCTTCAGGTAATTCCACTTATTTGTTAGTCCTGTTGATGGTTTCTTTCATTGTGCAGAAGCTTTTTATTTTGATGTTGTCTCATTTGTTTATTTTTTCCTTAGTTTCTATTGCCCTAGGAGATGTATCGGTAAAGATATTGCTACAACAAATGCCTGTTATTTTGCTGCCTATGGCTTCTTCTAAGATTTTTATGGTTTCCCATCTTACATTTAAGTCCTTTATCCATTTTGAGTTTATTTTTGTGTATGGTGTAATTTGATGGTCTAGTTTCATTTTTTTTGCATGTATCTGTCCAATTTTCCCAACACCATTTATTGAAGAGACTGTCTTGACTCCATTGTATGCTCTTCCCTCCTTTGTCAAATATTAATTGAGTATAATGGCTTGGGTGGATTTCTGGGTTCTCTGTTCTATTCCATTGGTTCATATGTCTGTTCTTGTGCCAGTGCCAGGCTGTTTTGAGAACAGTGCCTTTGTAATATAGCTTGATATCTGGTATTTTGATCCCTCCAACTTTGTTCTTCTTTCTCAGGATTGCTGTGACTATTCATGGCTATTTTTAATTCAATATACATTTTTGGAGATGTGTGAAATATTCCATTGGTATTTTAATGGGGATTGCATTAAATCTATAGATGGCTTTAGGTAGTATAGACATTGTAATGATGTTGATTCTACTACTCCGTGAACACAGTATATTATTCCACTTGTTTATATCTTCCTCTATCTCTTTTTCAATGTCCTGTGGTTTTCTGATTACAGATCTTTTACCTCCTTAGTTAAGTATATTCCTAGGTATCTTAATTTTTTTGTTGTAATTGTAAATGGGATTGTTTTTTTAATTTCTCTTTCTGTGAGTTCATTATTGGTATTTTAAAGAGCCATAGATTTCTGGGTGTTAATTTTGTATCCTGTTACATTGCTGAATTTATTTAGTAAATCTAGTAGTTTTTTGATGGAGTCTTTAGGATTTTCTGTGTATAATATCATGCTATCTGTGAATAATGACAGTCTTACTTCAGAATATTGACTTTAAATGCTAAAGTCAGACATATTAATACATAATTCCATCTATAAAATTATTTCCCAGTATCCATCAAGACCTCTTAGCTCAGCATTGTGTGTGAATTTAATTTTATCAAGAAA
>NW_005872535.1:30451-47894 GCF_000147115.1 Myotis lucifugus
TGAAAACATGCTCAAAGTCACTAATCATCCGAGAGATGCAAATCAAAACAACAATGAGGTACCATCTCACACCTGTCAGAAAGGCCATCATCAACAAATCAACAAACGACAAGTGCTGGAGAGGATGTGGAGAAAAAGGAACACTTGTGCACTGCTGGTGGGAATGCAGACTGGTGCAGCCACTATGGAAGGCAGTATGGAGGTTCCTCAAAAAATTGGAAATGGAACTCCCATTTGACCCTGTGATCCCACTACTAGGAATATATCCCAAGAAACCAGAAACACCTATCAGAAAGGATATATGTAACCAGATGTTCGTAGCAGCACAATTCACCATAGCTAAGATCTGGAAACAGCCTAAGTGCCCATCAGTAGATGAATGGATTAGAAAACTGTGGTACATCTACACGATGGAATACTATGCTGCTGTTAAAAAGAAGGAACTCCTACCATTTGCAACATCATGGATGGAACTGGAGAGCATTATGCTAAGTGAAACAAGCCAGTCAATGAAGGAAAAATACCACATGATCTCACTCATTCATGGATAATAAAGACCATTACAAACTTTTGAACAATAATAGATACAGAGGCAGAGCTGCCTCAAACTGATTGCCAAACTGCAGTGGGAAGGCCAGAGAGAGTTGGGGGGCAGGAGGGAGGGGAGTAAGAGATCAACCGAAGGACTTGTATGCATGCATATAAGCATAACTAATGGACATAAGACACTGGGGGGTAAGGGAGGGTAGGGGTGTGTCAAGGGCGGGGGGGGGAAAAAGGACACTTATGTAATACCCTTTGTAATACTTTAAGCGAAAAATAAAAAAATATTAAAAAAAAATAAAAAAAAAAATAAAATAAAAAAAATAAAAAAAATAAATATTCATGTTTCATGCCCTTGCAGTGGCCACACCTATTCTGACCAACTGCCTACTCCCAGGTGTGACTGACAGTCAGGTAAGCACCTTCTTTGCTTTGAAGTTTGAACTGCCTTTGTCCAGTCAATGAGCCGGGAACAAACCTGGAGAGTGTTAAATTAGCAAAGCTGTACTGAAAAGGAAAATGGGAGGGCTTGCAACCTAGTTCAGTATCTGGTTAAAACTGTAGTCTTACTTCCCCACTCTGACTGAACTTGGGAGGAGCTACAGAGCCTAACCCCAGGGCCCCGCCACAGCTGACTTGGGCAGAGCTGTGGGGACCCTCAGGGACCCGCCACAGGAGGAGATATATAGGTCAGAGCCTCCCCACGAGTTCAGTTCAGGCTTTGGATCCAGAATTCCCCTGGACCAGCCTATATTATCTAATCTCCCCTTTACTTCTTTCCTGTTAAATAATAACCATGCTATTACAATGGTATTAAACAAGGAGCCAGTCACATACTACTTAGACTTTCTTTGGTGTCTTTTATTGCTAGGTGATGATATTGTACAATATATTGCAACCAGAAAGAGGAAGAAAGTCAACTATGATATTAAAATTAGAAGGAAAAACAAAAAGCATCATACATTACCAATTGTCTGAGCATTAGGTTACTTCTTTAAGGGCAAGGTGAACAAATTTGAGTTCTAAAACCATCATATACTGTCTACTAGTTGTCAACTTAAGAAAAGTCCAAACCTGTAAGAATTTTTTATGAGTTTATTTGAGCCAAATGGATGATAATTGCCAGAAAGCAAAATCTCAAGGGAGTGAGAAAATACTCCAGAAAATGGCAGTTTTACTACTTATTTTATACATCAGAATCAAAGGGGAAGCTTAAAGGGGTTGCATGAAATGCATTGGTGATAGATTAGGGAAAGCAAAGCAGAAAAATCTCTGGGATTGGATAAAAAGTGAAACAATAAATAGACACACACTTCTTTTACATGGATGGGGAAAGGAGAGTTAACAGTTAAAAATTAAGATGATTAGAACAATGGGGGGATTTGTGGTCTCTGAGCTGGTGCAGTGGGTGTGCTTTGAGGAGCAGTGGGTGGGGAAGGAAATTACTTTTATGTTATCAGGTATGTTACCTTAGATGCAAAAAGACAACAGACAGGCTCTGTTAGGATGAAGACTGACTTTTGTTAGGGATAAATACCACCCTAGAACATGACTACTTACCATGAACTGCTTTTTGTTAGAAGTTTTAATTTCAGAGCATCCTACGTGATTATTACAAAAGGTCTCTGAGTTTGTAAGTAAAATGCAGGTCTCCCCTGAGCTTTTCATGTTTAGTATGTGGCCCCTTTTTCATCCATATACTGCATCTCCATCAATAACAATTTCAATTTTGGAATGACACAGAAAACCCAATAGAAATAGTAATATTGTAGGTGTTTCCTTTTAAAAATATTTTTATTCATTTCAGATAGGGAAAGGGAGAGAGAGTAGAAACATCAATGATGAGAGAGATTCACTGATCGGCTTGCTCCTGCACAACCCAAACTGGGGATCGAGCTTGCAACCCGGGCATGTGCTCTGACTGGGAATTGAACCATGACCTCCTGGTTCATAGGTTGACGCTCAACCACTGAGCCACACCAGTCGCGCATTGGTGTTTCTTTTTAATACCCTTGTCTTACTTTTTTCATTGTTTTTTGACCTCCACATGCTCAGAGTTCTTCTACCACTAGTATCCATGAAACCCCAAAGCAGGATCCTATAAAAAAAATGGGGAAGGGAAGCAAAGAAGAAAAAAAATCATCATTTAACCTCTATCACTTTGTTATAATCCCATAAAATAACATTTTCATGTACATTTTTAAATTAACTTAAGAAAATATGGTTAGAACCTCTGACATCTTATTAAAACCCTGGAGGATGATAGAGTACAATGATGGTTAGGGAAGTTTATTGGTGTGGAAAGGGGAAATGCTCTCTGAATCTTAATTCTGATTGTTTCTGAATAACAGTCTTACTTAAACACGACTGAATAAAAAATATTACTATGGAGTTTTATCCCTCTCCATGACTTTATATATGCATGCCTTTATTTTTCATTAATTTTATTAAAAAGAATATTCTTATAAGGATTGTTGTCTAAAATGTAGTTTGCAATCCCTTTTAAGAGAGCTGCTTGTCCTTAGTGACTTTCAGTAGCAAATCAGCAATCTATTTCATAGGCATGTGTGTAGCTGCTTTTAGTTTGGATGTTTTGAATCAGGTAGAATTGCCAAGCATTCATATCCCTGTGTCTGGTTAAAGTCACTCCATGGAAAAGAAGGAGAATTTGTAATGTGAACAATATCATCAGGCGTTGATCCTCCGTTACCTAGAGCCAGTGGCTCTGAATGACCACACTTGAAAAACACAGTTATGATGTTGGGTTAGAAGGGCCATTCTGAGAGTAAAATGATAAAATTTCTAAGACACCTCTTGCATGTGTTCTCATCTTAATTAGCTAGTTATTAATCCTATATAATAAAACCCTAATATGCAAATCGACCAAACAGCAGAATGACTGGTTGCTATGATGCACACTGACCACCAAGGGGCAGATGCTCAATGCAGGAGCTGCTCCCAGCCTGCAGGCTCCAGGCCAGCAGGTGCCAACAGGGTCCCCCCAATTGCCCCACTGGTCACCCTACAGAGGGAGGCGACCAGCTGCAACAGTGGGGGACAGGCCGGTGAGTGGGCAGTTCCAGGCTGGCCAAGGCAGGTGCCAGCAGGGGCCTCCCAATCGCCCCTCTGGTAGCCCCACAGATTGGCCCTGATCACTGGCCAGGACTAGGGCTCCTACCCGCACATGAATTTCGTGCATCAGGCCTCTAGTCTTAATAATAGAAAGAGAGCAAAGGGGAGGCCAGACATTATAAGCATGGTTCTCTGGGAAGCTACAGCTTCATGCTCCCCAGGAACCCACCAGTCCATTCCCTGCAGATCACTAGGGAAAAGGATCCAATATAAGGGAGATGGGTGCATGCACCACAGGGTGGCATAAGGAAGGTGCTTGCCTGTCAGTCTAGCCTGGGGGAAATATCATTGGCTAAAAGAGTGCAGCCGCTGCAAGCAAGTGAAATCTTGGAAGATTAAAATCTCCAGACAGTTCCCTCTCTCTGGCTTGTTCCCTCTCATTCTCACTTGCTCCATGACCCACACTCATCCTTGCACTTGCCACCATAGCCATTGGCCTTAAGCAACTGCATAGCCATGAGACCCCACACGCAATGGACTGCAGCTGGGAACACAAGCTAAGCTAGCCAGATGCTGGACTGGATTGTGCTTTGATATGGAGCAGAAATACTGGGCAGTGGCCTTAATTCTAGCCCTGATGAAGATACAGCTGGACTTTTTCTGGTACAGATGGAGAGGAGACCTTGGAAGGGAGCCCCCTTAATTTTACATCAACAATAAAGCTTTCCATGAACCCTCTCCTCCCTGGGGGCCTCAGGGAATTCTTTCCCCGAAAACACCCTAAGAACTCTACTCCCACAGATAACAGATAGAAACCAGCTCCATCAATTGCAAAGTAAGCAGTTTCATCTGCTCTAATTAATTTGGGAACAAAAGGTAGACGGCACATCCCAAATGATAATAGTCAGAACAAATTCAGCAGCTGCCTTTGTTTACAGGCTGTGTACACAGAGTCAGATGGAAAGATATTTAAAAGAACAGTAAATGGCAAGCAACATGGATAATGAACTGGATTAATGTAGCAATTAAAGTTTATTAAAATGAAGTATTACCCTTAGACAGAACCTGACAGTGATGTAAAAGCTGAGGATCTGCTTTTCAAAACTGAGGTTTAGCAAAGAAAATTTAAATTCCCAGGAGGCTGTAAGATCCATTGTGAACATGTATGACCATGTTGAGACAGTTGAGGTTTAAGAAGTAATCTTAGAAGAGTGAAGGATTGAGAGCAAAGATAATTAAATATTTCTCATCCGGGGAGGTAAGTGTCCCTTAGACAAAGGGTGCCAGGTGTTCTGCTGATAAGAGTCTTCTGAGAGATAATGCTTTGTTCTTATCATGAGAAAGAAACTTGTAAGTTATAAATACTTTACCTGAAATGCAAAAAGGCAAAGGAAGTTGGGAGTGTAACATGAAAGGGAGATGATGTATAAATTATTTAACAAATGTAAAATGAGGGATCTAGATGTTAAGAGGGGTGTAAGGCAAAATTAATGAACCCATTCTTAGAAGGTAGTTAAAATTATCATCTATATATATAAAAGCCCAGCGACCAGAATGGCGGAACAACTGGTCTCTATGACACACACTGCAGCGGCCAACCGGCAGATATGGGCCCAAATCAACCCCCCAACCTCCCTCGGCCCCTACCCCTGGCCAGCCCTGCCCCCAATCAGGCCCCCCCACTGCCAGCCAACGTCCCGTGGCCCCTCCCCTCCCTACCCCTCATGCTGGCAAAATGGAACTTAAGCCTTGAAGTTTTTTCTATCACTCATTGTAATATTGGGGGTCGGGAGGAATTTGATGATGGGGATGAATTGGGTGGGGATGGGGAGGAAGTTACTCCAGAGAAACTAGCATATACATTTCATTAAATTGTAGTATTACAGTTTATCAGAGTTTTATTATGAGATCTTCCTTTCTGTTAGATGTTTTGCTATTGTATTTGGTTTGCTATCAGTGGTATACAAACATGAATCAGTTTTATTTTTCTTTAATCACTATCCCCACAAGTGCTGTGGTGAGTGCCTTTCCTTGGTGTGGTGGGAGATAAAATTCCTTATGCAGAGAACCTGGACTTCCAAGTTACATTAGGTTCAGTTAAAAATTCCATGGATTCAAACCTTCCCCAACGTGGCCAGACTCATGGTTTGAGGAACCTGACCTGGTAAAGAGGTGTGTTCTGGATTTTGACTCCTCCTTCCTTAACCTTACCTTGAAGTGGAGAGAAGGTTTTAGTCTGCTCCTGAAACCTCTTTCATCCCCTTTCATAGGATTTTGGAAGCTCACAACTCTAGCTGTTCATTAGCATCTCCAGGGACCTTTTAAAAAAACATCTATAGCAGGTTCCTCCTCATCCTCATACAAAATTTTAAAGGTAAGAGAACAAGGGCAGGTGTTTGTTACTTTAAAAGCTACAGGTATTGTCCTCTATATTAATTTTGACTGGTTTTCCTGGTAGCATTGACTGGCCATTGATATCCTGTAGGTGGCAGGAATCCAACTGGGGTGGCTGGAGAAAGGCCTGTGTTGAGTCTTCAGCTGACCTCCCCATTATGTAAAAAGTAGTAGATTTGGCTCCAGCCTGACCTCTCCAAAGCTCCTTAATTCCCTCTTCTGACATCATCAGAGCGCAATCATTGTCCTCTTGATTCTGAGGTCTTCTTGCCCTAAGTCCGCCTCTATTAAATGGTAAAAAGGCTCTTCATCACTCATATTCTATAGTGTCCAGTTGAGCCACAAGACACTCGAGAATCCTGCCTACACACAAAGTGGTGAGTGGGTAAGCAGAGAGCCCCTCTTCTGCCCTTTCTCCTTACTCTGCCGACTTTCTCTGAGTGCTTTTCCTCCGCTCAAGAGGGTACATTCAACATAGCCTCTGTGTAAGTAGGTGAACCAGTGATGGGATACCATGCTCTGCTTTCTGGGGTATCCCAATCTTTCCAACTGATTTGACCAATACTATCTTCCACTGGCAGGAGGTGGAGTGGGGAGTTCATGATGTTCTGATTCCAAAGCCCAAGATCTTTCCACTAATGGAGGTAAAAGGAAAATCAGAGCACAGAACACAGAAGGGGGAATGTTCAACTGCATGTCAGAAGCTAATTCCAGACAAAGCCTGCCCATGATATAAT
This sequence comes from Myotis lucifugus, assembly GCF_000147115.1. Classification (NCBI taxonomy): domain Eukaryota; kingdom Metazoa; phylum Chordata; class Mammalia; order Chiroptera; family Vespertilionidae; genus Myotis; species Myotis lucifugus. The sequence goes on from NW_005872535.1 coordinate 37,198, forward strand.
CCGAGGGGCTCGGCATTTCTCTACCATTTGCCTTGAGCAATTCTATTCTCTTGGCAGTATTTCTCAAGCATAGATACAATCATTAGTTTAGGTATAACACAAAAGTAAAAACAGAAATCTACTCCTTACACAATTACAGAATACTTGATAAAGTAAAAAAATAAAATAAAATAAAAAAGGCATAGTTCCCTTCTCAGATGTACAGGCAGTGTAATGGGCTTGTCCTTTGGGGAAATTTAAGATGTATAATAATTTTTAATGCTTCACAAAGCAATTATTTATAATGTCACTGTGACAGATTTACCCAAATTTATTTTGCACTAGAAGAATATTTTAATAAGTTAATTATTAGAAGTTTGATTTACACTGACAGGAAAATTTTACCTGTGCAGACTGGCACTAAATCCTAAAATGTGTCCAGACCTGGAAAAGACTTCCAACCAACATCTCCTCAGGTACACAGCAGTGCTTCTAACTCAGGAAGACCTGATGACCTGTGAGAAGTGGGCAATTTCACTGTGGGGATAGCGCAGATATAAGCAATCAAAAATTTAAGAAGTAGGTATCAACCTATAGGTAGAATATAAAAATTCACAAATTAGGATTTTTACAATTAATGAGAGCACTTCTGCTTTTTTGTAACAGTAGGCTAGACCACTTAGACCAATTCTCCTGGCAAAAAAAAAAAAACACAAAACACAAAAACCTGGAAAACATAAAGAAAGCATTTTAAAATCATTGATACACTGGGAATAACAAAGCAGACAGAAAAGGACAGTGACAAGGTTTAGAAAAAGGAGGAAACATGGGGGGAAGACCCCTGCAGTAGTGACTGTCTTCCACACACAGGTGTCATATCATTTCTGGACGAAGTGACTGGGAGGTTGAGAAACCATTACTTGTGATGGTCAAGCAGGACTTGGGGGAAATTGGTAACGTAGGTCCACCAGGCAGGAAGGACTCTGGCGAATTCCTCAGCTTAGGTTGGGACCCAGACGGACACCACCTGAAGCCTGTTTTGAACCATCTCAAATCCCTGAAACTGTGTTAAGGTGATCCACATTCATATCTGCCCCTATTGACCACGCCAAAGCAAATGTAAATCCTATATGGAGAAAGATAACAGCATCTAGAATCTCAAATTATTTCTTCAAATTTTCATGGTGGAAAAACACACCAAGACACAGGTTAAAACTGATAAAACTAAAAAAATGGAAAGATAATTTTCAAAGCAGCAGTGGGAAAATATAAGTTAGTATCAAAGAAGCAAACATCCCATCCTTAGGAAACTATATTAAAGATATACTGTCAGGTGCTGGCCACTGTTTCTCAGTGGTTTGAGCATTAGCCAGCCCATGGAAGGGTCTCGGGTTCAATTCCCAGTCAAGACCACGTACCTGGTCCTGGTCAGGTCATGTTCAGGAGGCAACCGATCAATTTATTTCTCTCACATCAATGTTGTTCCCCTCTTTCTCTTTCTCTTTCTCTTTCTCTTTCTCTTCCTCTTCCTCTTCCTCTTCCTCTTTCTCTTCCTCTTTCTCTTTCTCTTCCTCTTCCTCTTTCTCTTTCTCTTCCTCTTCCTCTTTCTCTTTCTCTTTCTCTTCCTCTTCCTCTTTCTCTTTCTCTTCCTCTTCCTCTTCCTCTTTTTCTCTTCCTCTTCCTCTTCCTCTTCCTCTTCCTCTTCCTCTTTCTCTTTCTCTTCCTCTTTCTCTTTCTCTTTCTCTTTCTCTTTCTCTTTCTCTTTCTCTTCCTCTTCCTCTTTCTCTTTCTCTTCCTCTTTCTCTTTCTCTTCCTCTTCCTCTTTCTCTTTCTCTCTCTCTCTCTCTCTCTCTCTCTCTCTCTCTCTCTCTCTCTCTCTCCTTCCTTCCCCCCCACCTCTCTTCCACTCTCTCTAAAAATAAATGGAGAAAAAATATATCTTCAGGAGAAGATTAACAACAACAACAAAATGAAGATACACTGTCAGAAAATATATCTTATGCACAAGATTTTTCATTGTGGCATTGTTTGTGATAGCAAATAATTGGGAAAAAAACACAAATATCTACTAATGGAGGACTTGTTGAATAAAGCATGGTGCCTGCACAAAATCCTGCTCTGGGACATTCAGACACTGTGTGTTTCCCAATATGAAGTAACACAACATACATTGCAGCACTTGTGAAATATTCTTGTCAGAAACAGTTGACCCTAAATCTTACTGAGCCCTTAGAGTTGACTTCTAATTTATAGGATATATGGGACTGCAGGAACAAATAAATGACACTCTAAGGAAACAGACAAATCCAGAATATGGGGAATTCTCCAGGGCAATACATTCAGTTCTTCAACAAGACAATGGTATGAAACAAAAAACCTGGTAGGAGGGAGTTTAAAACATAACCACCAAATGATGTTGTGCAACTTTTTTTTCTAACTGAAGTAAGTCCAAGCCATTTTAAAGACAATCAGGGAAGTTCAAATAATGACTAAGCAATAGATTACATAAGGGAATTGTTGATTGTGTAGGTGTGATAATGGCATTGTGGTTAAGTAAGAAAATGATTATGTTTTTAGAGATGCATCCTAAAATATTTGAGGGCAAAATGACATGAGATCTGGGATTTGTAAGAAAACTACAAATGAGAAAAGATGGAGCAAATATGGCAAAATATTGATCTTGATAATTGTTGGATCTGCATTATGGTTATATGGGGTTTCATTTTACTCATTTTGTATATATTTTTAAAGTTTCACAGTAAATTTTTTAAGTGGATATGTTTTCCAGAGATAAAACCTCAGAGTGCCAAAACCATTAGCTATTCACTCAGGCATGCGTTCCTACTGCAGATACTTGCATATCCTACAAGCTGGCTCTAGGGTACAGTGGTCACAGGCTGGCCAGGCCCTTGACCTTACAAGTTTACAGTTTTGTGAACATGAGTGGGAAGGCAGTAGCAGGAAGTGAAGGAGTGCAATAACAGTGCACAGGATGCGTTGGGATAACACAGAGAATGCCCAGCCTGGAACTACAGTGGGCAAGGGGTCAGGATAAACTTCTCAGGGTGTTATCTATGCTGACAAGTAAAAGATTAGTAGAAATTAGGGAGGTAAACAGTTCTACCTCATCACAGGCCAATGTTTGGCAAGAGAAACTAAGTCCAGACACAAGGGACAGAAAGAAGGCTATATCTGGTCTTTGGTCACCAAGACCACTTGGAAGAACAAAAGATGGATCTTCCCTCTATTCACTCTGCACAGCTATTTGAGTTGTTCTTGTGCAACTGAATGCCTATCATCCTGCAAAGTGGACCACTATTTGATGCCACCTATTTTCCTGTGTCTACTCTGCTTAAATATACACACAGCATCTTTCCCTGTACCTCAGTTTCAGCTACTTGGAAAATAAAACCATGCCTCCAAGGTGACCTCCTTAGGGCCCTCAATGTGAATTTTGCACAACTCATAAAGTTAGTACTTTGAGTATATGTTTCTGGAACATAATCCCCTTTAGTTATACTCTACCTACACAATTATGCATCATGTGGTAACAAGTCAACCAACACAAGCTTTATTTTCTTTATGCAGTTTTGACTCTAAATACAATCCCATGGTAAAAGCACTAACAGACACATTTTAGAGGTGAGAAAATGATAGTTCAGGAAAATTAAGCAACTTGTCCCAAGTAATGACCTAAGACTTTTGTAAATGAAATCCTTTACCAACACCTGAAAATACATGCCCACAGCCTAGGTTCATACTTGAAAGGGCAGTTGAAGCAGAAATGTTGTTGGTAGTTTCCAATACTAGGTTTAGGGCTGTGATAAGGGGCTGGTCATTCTCAGCTAGTTGGAGACTGACTGTTGCTACGGGTCTGGAATGTTTGAATAAAATGTCATTATGGTCAGGTACAGGACAGCTTCAGAGAAATGTATTGAACAAATTAGCAACTTCTATTGAATTCATGTTTATCTTCCTCACAAAAACATGCCCTGAATTCATAATCTTACTTTTTAGGAATTGTGTATGTGAGAATGTCACCTTCCCTTCTATTTCAGTTTGGGTCAACCCTTATGTTCATCTTGCCACTGGTCTTTGATTGGACTTGACTCTCCTGTGTGGTTCATGAATACATGGCATACCAACCTGGATAAATAGAGACACATTCAATTCCCAGAAGCAGAGAGAATGGCAACAATGATTATGTGGTTTAAATAAATATAGCGACAGTAATGCCAACATAATCTATTCCCATGGTGAAAGTAATTTAGCATCCCTGTTCAGACATCTCTTGCTCTCCATCAATTACCAGATCAGCAAGAAATCACAAATTCAACTGAGCCACCTGGATAATTATAGAAGGTGTCCACGCTTGTGTAACCCAGCAATGCTGGGCAGAAGGCAGGGCTGAGAAAATTCTATTGCTGCAAAACAAACTTTCTCCTGTTTTTCTTTAGCAGCCCCATCCTGATGCAGGGAAGCCTGGAATATGTGGCATTTTCATTTTATTTAACACTAGAGGCCCGGTGCACGAATTCATGCACAGGTGGGGTCCCTCAGCCAATCAGGGTCATCGGGGCTGTCTTACCCAGTCGGGAGGGCGGGACTGTGGGAGGTTGGGGGCTGGTCAGCCAGGGGTAGAAAATGCAGAAGGTTGGCCGGCTGGGGGGAGTTGGGGGAGGGGGACCGCAGGAGGTTGGTTGTGGGAGTTCACTGACCACCAAGGGGCAGCTCCTGCGTTGAGCATCTGCCCCCTGGTGGTCAGTGTGTGTCATATTGACCAGTCGACCAGTCATTTGGTCGACCAGTTATAACGGTTGCTTAGGCTTTTATATATACATAGATGTAGCAGCACTCACCAAATCTGAATGCAGGTATGCTACACTAGCAACACCTTCTACTCTGGGTGACTTATCAATGGGGTAACAGTGAAAAGCTGTAAATGTATATCAAATGCTTACTGAACGTACATTATCTCAAGGCACACAGCAATCTTATCATTTCCATTCTTACAAACCAAGACACTGAAACTTAAGATGGCTCAGTAACTTGTTTAAGCTACTAGGCGGCAGAATATGGCTTCAAATTCAGGTGTTTCTTTGAGTCAAGAACCTGTGCGCCAAACAAATAAGTCATGCAGGCCCTGCACACAGTATTTAAGGAGGCTTTGTCTCTCTTGCTGGTCTAGGAAGCCCAATGCTGCAAGTAACAGGAAGCCCAGTAGTGGCTTAAACACCAGGCATTTATTATGTCATTCCACAAGACGTCAGATGCTGGAATAATGCAAATCTTATTCTGAGGCTCCCCAGTGTCATCTGCGACCCGGTTCCATCTCACTCACATTTCTCCCTGTCATTATGGGTAAGCAGTTCCAGCACAGCTGCCAGTGGAGCTCTCCTCCCACAGCATCTTGCAGAGGTTAGGGAGGGCTTCTCCATATGCCTCTCAGTTTTACAGGAAGGAACGTCATTTCCAGAAGTCTCTCTGCAGTTATCTTGCTGTGCAATTTGCCAGGGTGTAGCCCCAGCCCACACTTAAACTAACAGCTGCCCCTGATAATGACTTTGCTACTACTGGTTTAGTCTTATTAAAATTTATCACCCCAGCACCAAAGGCTGGGGAAAAGCCCCGTGAAGCATATGCATTCCTAATACCAGAAGAAAGTAGAAATCTTTAAACAAGGCAGTCCACAGTGATAGGAGGCGGAGAGAATTGTTGAGTCATCAACAATAGTTGATCACCTTCTCCAACTTCGGCTACCAATAGCCATCTGTGCCATCCTTTATGCTAAAAATAACAGCCTCACGCTTAACACTCATTCTTCCATTTCCTAAAGGGAGAACTTCTCCAGTCTCATCCAATTTTGCATCTGGCTCCAGGTTCTGAACATCTGGGTGATGCTCGGTTTTCTTTATTGGTTCCATATGTTCCGTTCTATGGCTAAAAGACAAGTTATCTACCTGCAACACAAGTGCACACTTGGAGAAATGGAAGATAACTGGCACAAAACGTACATTTGAACAGGGACATGATGAGAGGTGGTGCCGAGAGCCTGGTGCAAACATCACTCTCATCGGGCAGGAATAGTGAGGACTCTGCCTCAGCAGCACAGTCAGCTCCCAGGACTGCCGTGTGGAGGCCTGGGTCTGCCCCCGGGGAGGTTGTCCCTTACCCATTGTCCTCAGGAGACCTGGTTCTGCCCTCTGGGAGGACCTCCCTGTCCTCCATAAAACTGGGTCTGCTCTCTAGGAGGCTCATCCTCCTGACCACATTTGAGATGAGCCACGAGAAACAGATTTCCTGAAGGAGGCACAGATTTAGCTGCTCACTTCCTGTTGGTTCAGGTTTTAGAAGCCTGCAATTTGCCTTAGAGGTTGATCATTCAAGCTATTCTCCATCGGTATCAGGTTTTCTTCAGAAACAAAGATCTTAGCAGACACTTCCAGTCATTGACATGGGTTAGTAACCACAGGTAAAATTTTTGATTTGATATGGTTGCTACTTTTGAAATCTGTGTTTCCCATCCATTGTCTGTCCTTTAACCTCTGCACCCCAACCTTCTTCCTCTCTTTTGATTGCATGGTCTCTACCTTAAAACCTCTGTCTTTGTTGGAGAAGCTTCCATCTTTATTCGATCTTTGAAGGCAGACTTACCTCTCTTCCACTAAGAAATAATTAACAGTGTGGCATAGTTGCAAGAGGCCTGAGGCACCAACCTAATTAATTTTATCTTCTGATAAATTTCCCGTGTTCCTGCTGCTTCCTAAACTAGCTTTAGCTTGGAGGGTTGGGTGGGCAGAAACTAATACTTTTCCAACACTGCAAGACTTCAAAATAAAAGACTCAGCCTGCTCATGTCCCGTCTACATGCATAAAATGTGCAAGGCCTATTCTCTTTTTTTTTGTTTGTGAAGGGGCCACATTCAGACAATTTGTCTTTCTTGTAGAACCTTATTGAAGGAGCAAAAAAACAAAAAACACAAACAAACAGCCAAAAAATCCCCATACATTGAATTTTCTTACATTTCTTCTAAGCTACAGCCAGATCAGAATGCAATCTGCATCCCCAGAAACAACTGGCAGTTGGGCCAAATATTTTGCAACCACATAACAAGTATTTCCAACTTCACAGACTGGCGTAGTGCAGTTATCACTGTCCTCCATTCTATCTGCTTCATTTAGCAAATTCTATATTTTATGGTTTGTTCCTTACAGCTTTCTGGAACAAAATGTATATCATACTGATGCTATAAACTTCAAATAACAGGGAGTCTAATGAAAAGTAGTTGAAATTATATGAGGCTTATTATCTCAAAAAGTCATCCAGTAACAAGACATTTTAAAGGTTATTTTCATCATCAATAAGGTTATCAAGAACATTTCCTCCCTCTTTCTTCTCCACCACCTTCAGGGTGTTTGCAACTCAGCTTATACTAGAATCTGGCTTTAATAGCTCCAGGTATTATCTCCCCACAGGGTTTCATCCAGAGGCAAAAAATAAAATAAAATTAATAGCAGTGGCTCAGTGCATTTCTGTCTTCTATCAGAGTGGAAAACTTACCCCAAAGAGTCACCATTTTATCATATTGACCAGAATGATATTCTATGCCTATGCCTGTCAAGTGAATGGAATTCTAGTTACTGGTTTGATCAAATCAATATCCATCCCTTTTAACTAGAAAAGGGCCCATAATACCCAAGAATAATTTTTGTGCCCTGGCTGGTTTGGCTCAGTGGATAGAGCATCAGCCTGCAGACTGAGGGGTCCTGGGTTCGATTCTGATCAAGGGCACGTGCCCAAGTTGCGGGCTCCATCCCCAGTGTGGGGTGTGCAGGATGCGGCCAATCAATGATTCTCTCTCATCATTGATGTTTCTATCTCTCTCTCCCTCTCCCTTCCTCTCCGAAATCAATAAAAATATATATATTTTTTAAAAGAATCTTTTTTGTTAAAAACACAGGAGGAGCAGTTGTTGGGTAGTAACCACATTGTCTAATCACCTAAACTTTTATTTTAGAACAGTGTTTCTTAAAATCCATGGAGCTAGTGTTCTGATTAATACAAACATATACCTGCGCCCCGCTCAGAACTAAAATAACAGATACTCCAGCATAAGGTGCATTTAACAAGCTCCCAGGTGATTCTTTAGCACATTAAAGATTGAGAACCACTGCAGAAATCTTTGGGATCTCATGACTCCAATTTATATCCTCAGGTCATCTATATAGAACACTGTTCTGGGTAGATGCTCACTGGAGTGTAATTACTGTCCTATCTGGAAACAGATGAACTCTTTTTTCTCTTCTTTTGCTTTACATTTTCTTTCCAGAAAATTTGTCTAATTTCTTTATTGCTTCCTATGGAACAAAGTACTTTAGAAACCAAATAAATGCCATTTTAAAGGGTTATGTTAGTCTTTCTTCTACTAATCTTATTCCCAAAAAGGGGCTAAGTGAAAATATGATTTTAAAAAATAAAAATAAAATAAAAATAATAGTAAAATAATTCAGTTTTGCCCTAGCCTGTTTGGCTCAGTGGATAGAGTGTCGGCCTGCAGACTGAAAGGTCCCAGGTTCAGTTCCGGTCAAGGGCATATGCCCAGGTTGCAGGCTCAATCCCCAGTAGGGATCATTATTGATGTTTCTATCTCTCCCTTTCCCTTCCTTTCTGAAATCAATAAAAATATTTTTTAATCATTTTTATTTTATTTTTTTAGCTCCCTTCGATGAAAATGGAGGTAGAATCTAGACTTGCAGTAAAATGGAGGTAATAACATCCTAAAAGTTGATAATTTTTTTAATGTTAGTCATTTGATGGCTTCATAGAACATTCTTCTCCAAGGACAGCTTATTTCCTACTCCATTTGTCATGAAGATCTATGTAAGCTCCTCATCCATTATAAATTCCATTTCATGGGGCAGATGACTGTTTTAAGTGCTAACATAGAGCTTACCATATTCTGGGCACTGTTCAAGTGCTTTATTTATACTAATTTAATCCTCATATTAATTATTTGAGGCATGTATCCTCATTATGTCATAAGCCCCATTTTACTGACAAGAGGACAGAGGCAAAGCATGTTAATGACTTAATCATAAGGATGAGGTGGGCATTTGAACTTGAAGTCTGGCTGTAGAGACTGTTCTTGTAACCATGATGCTATTAATGCCTCTCAGCTAACACCACAAACTGTTGTCCTATTAACCACTGATGGCATGTGTTGAGTTGTTAAAATTTTGTAGCTAGTTTGAAGCATCTAAAAACCAATAGAATACTTCTTAAAATTATGAATTCTGGCCTTTATTGAAAAATCAGAAGATTCATGCTGACAATATTAGGCCAGGAGCATCTCATGGTGACCCATAGTTTGATCTGAGTGGAAAATGAACCCTTCAAAGGGTCCTTCTCCTGTTTGCTAGAGTTTCTTTCACCTCCTCTTACCTCCTGACACTGAGGCTGAGGACTTATGATCTTTCTTTTATTATCGTAAAGGCAAGAACCCACAGCTCTAGGTAAGAAAGACCATGTAATATAGTGACTCATTGATTCTGGAGCCAGACCACTTGACTTAAACTCCAGATCCAGCGTTTATTATTGTACGGTCCTGAGAAGTTACTTAACCTCTCTGTACCTCACATTCCTCATCTGTAAAATCAGGATAATAGTAACAGCCACTCAGACATTTTTATATGAGTCAACATATGTGAAGTATGGGAAAGTGAAAGACGGACTAAGAGCACCTTTGCTTCAAGGATATGGAAGTGTATCACTTTGGAAACCTGAAGAATCTTCTGAGGTATAGAAAATAAGGCTCTGTGGTCCATCTTTAGCATAGTTAGCTTTCAGTAAAATACCCTAGCAGCATGCTTACCAGTCAGTTACTGAACCACAAGGCTTACGCAGTAAGGTAATAAGGACAAAGAAATGTGTACGTGACCAACAGCACATATTCCAGGAAGACCTTCCCAACACAACTAGACAAAGGGAGGTGGAGACAGCTAGAAAGGTCCCCAGCCCACTTTTTGAATAACCCAATAGGAAACAATAAGACCTAGGTGACGCTGGGTAAGAATGTTAACCACATAGTACTCAACCAATGAAGAACCGGGAGAGGGACTCTCGTGCACGAGGGGTAAATTGCTTGAGGTAACCACCCCAGGTGTGCCTGTTCAGCCAGACACCCCATCTGGCTAGAAAGCCATTCAAAGTTTCACTTTCACCGCCTTGTGTCTCTGAGTCTGTTATTTGAATTCAGACAGGTGAACATGTTTCTCACCTAGGTGATACTCAGTATGCAAACAAGTGTGTGACTTGGCACAGGCAGATTGAGTCGCATCCCACTGCATCTCTCATCAATTGGCTGCTTGCATCCCACTGCATACTCAGTATGCAAACAAGTGTGTGACTTGGCACAGGCAGATTGAGTCGCATCCCACTGCATCCCTCCTCAACTACTAAAAGCAGGGAGGAGGGAGAAAGTCTCCTTCATCATTCTCCATGAGTTCCCTGTTGAAGAAGCGTTATGTCAGCGCCACCTAACATAACCCAGACCTACCACAGCGGAGCCAGGAACTCACAGCCAGTCACTCATGCCAAAAGCCAGGGTACCTTTCCACCAGGGCCTCCCCATCTCAAATCCTACACCACCTTGGTATTTATTATAAAATGAATTATTGCACTTAAATCATGTTGAGGACCCAGTATAAAAGAACTTTAG
>NW_005872535.1:47994-59321 GCF_000147115.1 Myotis lucifugus
TGTAAGTGGAAGAGCCATGTTCCTTTCTGACTCCTGGTCCATTTATATCAGCAATTAAAGATTCATTGATTTGTTTGAAGGGGATAAACTTTACTCTGTTTCCACATGTTATGCATTTTTTTTCAACTTTATCCAGAAGTTTGAAAGGTCTCTGGTTGGGCCAGTTTCCAGGTGAGGATGCTGTAGGCAGTGATGTTGAGGAAGGTCCCAGCTCCTCCTCCTCACTCACAGCTTCCACACAAAATGACTACAATTGCATGTCTTTTAGTGGTTTTAGCAGTGTCCGTAATGAGCATACTTTAACTTGTTCCTTTGTCCCAAATCATCTTACTTAAAACATTATCATCCCCAGTTATTTTATTATACTGAGAAACCAATCATTAGAAGAAAATGTCAGGATGTCTAATGCATCCTCATGCCATTTATATTTTCCAAGAAAAGTGTTGGATGAGTAAATTCACAGAGCAAATAGCAAAGTCCTAACTTCATAGCTTGACATTTAAGACTCTCCACAATCCAGTAGCACTATATGTCACTCTAATCCTCACATATACCTCAGAGCACCTGGCAGGAGGGGTTTTCTGACCCCATCACTATTATTGCTTCTTCCAACTTATTCTCAGACATTATTGACTCTAGGAAATATTTCTGGATATGTTCTCTTTACCCTCACAGGGTTTATCATTCCCTCTTTTGTTCTAGCTTTCATTAATTACATTTAAAGTATGTAGCCATAGCCTGGCCCATGTGGCTCACAGGTTGAGTGTTGACCCATGACCCAAGAGGTCATGATTTGATTCCCGGTTAAGGCAGATGCCTGGGTTGCAGGCTCAATTCCCAGTAGGGGGCATGCAGGAAGCAGCCAATTTGATGTTTCTCTCTCATCAATGTTTCTATCTCTCTATCCCTCTCGCTTCTTCTCTCTCTCTCTCTCTCTCTCTCTCTCTCTCTCTCAAATCAATAAAAAATATCTAAAAAATTGTTAATTAAAAAGTAAAATGTGTAGCCATAATTCTGTCTCCCCCTCACCAAACCAAGAGGTTCCTGATAGCAGAGATTGTGTCTTAGGTTTCTGATGAAAAGATCTTATTTAATAATTTTAGTTTTTTTTAATAATCTATACTTATCACACAAGCATTCTTTCAAAAGAAGTCAAGAGATAGACCCCTTCAAATTCTCTTGTTAAATAATCATCGGCTTATTTTCCATTGGCCATTCTAGCTTCACTCCGAATATTTACATAATTTCACAATGATCTGGTACAGCACAGATACCACAATAAAAATGGTGTATATTGAATTTGAACTATGGGCCATGTGTTCTCTGATGCACGTTATATACAGTATTTTATTAATAATGAGATATGAGCCATGTATCATCATCATTCCCAGGTCTAAGATGAGAGAGCTAGAGCCAGGTAGGTTACATAATGGTTCAAGGCAAATGGTGGGATAAACATTCAGGCTCCACGCTCTGCTTTCTCATCCACTGCTCTATACAACCACTCCAAGCAATCTTTGTAATCTTCCCATTTTACACTTGACATTGCATCATCAATATTTGCCGTATAATTTAGCTTTTAAAGAGTACTTATATCTTAGCAATCTAAATCATCTCAGAATCAAAAGACTGTTACAAAAAAAGGGAAAGAAAACACTAACAAGGAATGTCTTATTCATTTACTTCTTCTTAGAACCTAACACAAAACCTTGAATTGTTGAATCTGTTGATTTGATGTGATCGACTTCCTTGCATCTCTGTAGGAAAGTGTAGAATCCTTGTCTAAGAGGAAGTGTTTCTCCAGGGAGACACACACTTCTTAGAAGAGCTGAAGCATGGTTAGCACAGCCTGTATTCCTCCTTTGTGCAGCCACTGCAGGGCACGACACATAATGGGTGTTTAATGTGTGTTCTCCCTCTAATTCACTTCTCTCTCACTGAATCAGTCTTGGCAAAAACCCTGAAATTTTGGACTAATCAAATAAAACCATTTTTACTGTAAACACATACATTGTACCACTCTTATAAATTCTTTGAAATCACACATATTTGTGACGTTGGTGAAGTCTTACAAACCATCTTCCCACTGTCTCTTGCCACCTCTTCCCTCTTCCTTAAAGCCACTTGAGATGACAAGGAGACATGCTAGGGGCCTCTGGTTTGCTGACAGTGCTTTCAGTCATGAGCGTGTTGCTAAAATCCAGCTTTATGAAGTTGCAAGTAACAAGAAATTACCATGCAGCACATCACCTGGAGTGCTATTATGCAAATTTACAGATGGCTCAGCTGCACAGTTTAGACAAATATTTATCATCGCCCTAAAGCCTGCCTTGCGAAGAGAAAACAGGCCAAGTGGTATTCTATCATTGCACATTCCCTATTTTTCAAACCTGGAATGAACTAGGCCATGTTTATCTAGGACGCTAAAACTTTCTGCATGGAGTATCCTATTAGCCTTTCATCGAGGAAGCTAGTTTTAAGGAAACTTTGATTAACCTTAAGAAGAAAGGAAAATAAGAGAGCTGTCTTATTCTCTTGTTCTGAAAGGCACGTTGGAACACGTGGGTCAGAATCAGAATTACAAAGAGACAGCTTTCAAGCCATCTAAGGTTCTAGGGGGGCTTTTCCCAGAGGGCCTATTCTGGGAAAGTTGGACTTCTTTTTACTGCTTATGTACAAAATGTTGACATACTTTAAATTTGTGGATTTGGGGGGTTATTGTTACCAAATGAATCAAACATACAGTTGAATATGTTAATTTCAGAACTGTTACCTTGGAAGGTTATAAAGTTATTCCGTAGAGGCTGCCTCGGTCAGGAGTTTGAGAGCCCTCCTTGGAGAAGAGCCTTTACAACCTGTGCACTGTTCTCTCCGGAAATGCCTCTGCAATCGCAGGGCCTCGGTATTTGATTTCTGAATCAGTCAAACAGAATCCAGACCCAACTCTCTCTTATGAATAAAGTGACTAATGGAGCTGGATGACACTTTTAAACACTTGGAGTGCGGGTGAATTTCCCGCCAAAATATAAGATGGCTCTGTCTTTTGGTTTTGTTCCATCCACCAAAAGGGTGGATTACAAACAAATATTTGGTAATACGCAGTTACAATCGGCCCGAGTTTACACGTTTCCCGCACTCCACCGCAAATCTATATGAACCGAGTTAAAGACGGCTCCCGCGGAGTACGCGCAATTCACGCGAGCCGACTTAACTCGTTTCCCGCACTCCAAGTGTTAAAAAATCAGAAAGTCAAAATCAAAATAAGGGTGGTGCTGCCAGAGCTCTTTCAGCGATTTCTAAAAGTAATTCTTGCTCAGAGGCCCCCAAAGACGCCCCTAACCCTGGAAAAAGAGGGTCAGTTCTTTATCTAAGCAGGGAAAAATTTTGGTGTGTTTTTCTCCCATGATTCAAACCAAAGATAGAACAAAAGAACACCGTGTCACATGCCAGAGATGCTCTCTGAGCTCCCAGGAGTAGAGATAGGTGGAATGTAACAACCAGACCTGGGTTCAAACCGTGGCTCTGCGACCACCAGCTGGGTTACAGGAGACATGACATAACCTGAGTGTCTGTGTCCTCACCCATAGAATCAGCTTGATAACAAATACCTCAAAGGATGATTCTGAGAATTTAAATGTATAAATAAGTATTCAATATCGTGCTGGGCACATATTAATCTCTCAACGCATCATAGCTGCTATAATTATTATTTCCATAGTCAGTTACTTGTTTTCATTGGAGTCACTGTTCTCATTGCACTTCCTCACTTCATCCATTCTGTTTTACCTAACTTTAAAATTATTTTGCATAAGTACATCTTAATCACCCTGTAACCCTCTTTAAGGGACTTTGTCACATTACATGATAGTTTTACACACAATGTGAAGCTTAGAAAACAACCCTGTTTTTAAAAGAGGTTCTACCACCCTCTACACACAAACTACATTCATGTCTTCAATACTGTCACAGTGTACAAGCTAGTAAAAATTTCTAAATAAATTATTTAAAGATTTTGGACAAGATTGATTGGTTTGCTATGATCACAAGAACAAAAGTATGGACAGTGGACCAGACTGCTGGGACAAAACACTCATAATCGCCTCCTAAAACTGGTCATTAAATTGAGTATAAAATAGGACCTACCTTACGGCGCCAGTGTGAAGACTGGATGAGTAAAAACATTTTACTTATAAGTAAAGAGTTAGTGGTTGGCCTAGAGCAGTGATGGCGAACCTTTTGAGCTCGGCGTGTCAGCATTTTGAAAAACCCTAACTTAACTCTGGTGCTGTGTCACATATATAAATTTTTTGATATTTGCAACCATAGTCAAACAAAGACTTATATTTTTGATATTTATTTTATATATTTAAAGGCCATTTAACAAAGAAAAATCAACCAAGAAAATGAGTTCGCATGTCACCTCTGACAGGCGTGTCATAGGTTCCCCATCACTGACCTATAGTGAGAGCTTAATGCGGGGTAGCTCTGATTACTGTTGTTAGTGGTCCATGGTAGCAGAGACATGGGGATCAAAATTATGGAAAAAATAGACAGAGGAATAGAAATAGAGAGTGCAGATATAATTTTACAGAAAATAGATCTAATTTTGGTATCCAACATAGTTTTTGAAAGTTCTCTTCCCTTGATTAATTGTGGAATACAATGCAGTTGAAACAGGAATTTTTTGGGGGGTGAAAAGACAGGTTTAGGAAATTTTAGAAATTTTAGCAATCAAGGGGACCATGGAGGAAGCACGGGGCTGCAAGCAGCAGAAGGTATATTTCCATAGAATAGGGAAGCTGAAAAGCTGCAACAGGTACATTTCCATAGAATGAGGGAGCTGGGAACAGCAAAAGGTCTATATTTACAAAATAAAGAGAAGGAAGCCCTTCATCCAGAAGGAGAAGAAGAAAGCCCAGAGGGAATAGGAAAACAATAAGGAAGGGGGTGGGCAGAGAACTTCACATATCCCAAGTGAGGTTCAACCTTTGAGCCCAGGAGTTACTATAGTAACCAGTCTGAACAGTGACCATTCAGAGGGGATGTCAAGGCACAAGGATCTGTAGTCTTTATAAGCCATAGGGAAAAGGAACTCTGTGGGACCCTTTCCCTATCCCCACATGGGAGTCTTTGTTCTTTAATAAATTTCCACCTTTGCTATACCACCTTCTGTCGGTGGATTCATTATTCGACTCCGGCAGACAAAGAATCGGGTTCCAGTCCAAAAAATTCTGTATCACAGTGACTGACAGGCACAATAGGGAGGGTTACACATGCCACAGACATGATAGGGCTGCCAACTGATAGACTCTCAGACTTCACAGCCAAGTCCAACATGTTCATCTTCAAAATCACTCTTCAATATTCATTAGATATCATGTTAAATATTCCCCCAAAATTACATTTATATCTGATGCATAAAAATTAAATGCATGGTTTAGCAGTAAAAAAATTAATTTGTGGATATAGCAACAAGAAATATTACACAATTGTGAAAAAGGAGAAAACTACAAACAGATGGGGAATTCTGCATCCTGAGTGTAAGCCCCCAAGTCTACTAGGAATTAGCTGTGTGGCTCTGGTTTAGTCACTTGTCTTCTAGGCCTCGTTTCCCTAGCTATTGAAAGACAAAAAAGGATGCCAGTGTGTCCCAAACTTTAGTCATCCATAAGGACTTTACAAGTATTGCCATATTTCATCCTATACAATGATATTCTTAAAACCATAGTTTTCTTGCACTATTTAAATTTTTATAATACATATTAAAGTAATTACTTATTAAAAAATTTAAAATAATTCATTCTCATACAATCTAGAAGCATATCTGGTACAATCTAGAATGCACTCATTGGGAAACATTAGAGGATCAGTGAAGTCCCTTACAATTCACAGACTCAGTTGTGCTATACCTGAAAAAAAAAAAAGAGAAAAAGAATAGTGTAGAAAAAATTATCTTTAGTTTTGCAATCTCTGCATGAGTTTTTTAAATATATATCCCTTTTTTCCCTCATTGACCTCTTCTAATGTGCCTCCACCCCAGGCCTTCACTACCGTATTGTCTGTGTCCAGGGGTTATGCATATACCCATACCAGTTCTTTGGTTGATCTCTTTCCATCCACCCACCGTCCCCTGCATTCCCTCTGAGATTCCATAGCAAATTATCTCTTAATGTGGAAGTTTTCATCTAATCTCACAGTCAATGCTTTGACCAGCATTAGATGCAGAAAGAAAACTGAAAACCCAAACCACGAGATTGTCCAGAGAAGTGACTCACACCCCTCAGCACAAATGGCGGGTGAGATGGCATGACTCCATTTCAACCTTGAGAAGCAAGGAGGCATATGTGATAGGAAAGGGAGGTTTTCCACCATAAGAAATGAGGAAGGTGTGAGGACCAGGGGAAAATAAACGTTTGCTCCCTGCATTCTCCCACTTCCTGTTTCTCAATTGTCATCTTTGTCACATAAAATTTACTGTCTCAAGTGAATCAGAACATCCTAGTAGGTTGTTAATGACCTTCATAAATCAGGTAAATTAGTTATTTTTCTTACCATTTTTCTTCTTCATTGGTTTTATGATTAATTTATGCTGCCTCCCATGCAAGAGTGAAAATAGGGGCCCTCCGTTTTCTACATAAGAAAAGGCTAATGGAAACCGAGTGCATGACCTCACCTGGTATCTGCTTCTATCCTTCCTGGGCCTCAAGGCTCCTGTCTCTGTCTGAGTTGAGAATTGCCCACAGGATGGTGGAACCAGAGGAAAAATGGAATTTCCCCTCTGAGCTGAGTCTGAGGTGGTCATTTTGTAGAAATGCAAAGCTCAGCACTTTGGGATGAAGAAGCAGGTGAGAGGGAGGGCTCTTTGTTGTCTTGTCTGCTGGTTTACTGAAGGGGCCTCAAGATCTCTGCTGCCTTATAGCCTGTGTCACTGAGCATTGTTGAAGAGGACCCTGGACCCCAAATAAGTTTTCTTGTTAGAGCTATTGAAATACTTAATTTACTTAACTAAATATTTAATTTACCAATGATGGCAAGGAGAACATGCAGAAAAAATGTCAGCCTCTACATCAGTATCGAAGAAAATCCAGCAAAAAGTTAAACCCACAGATGGACCCTAAGAAAGATTTCCTAGTTTCACTCTCTCTACTCAGCTTCCTTCTCTTCCACTGTGCCAATGTCCCTCTAGAGCAGTGGTTCTCAACCTTCTTAATGCCGCGACCCTTTAATACAGTTCCTCATGTTGTGGTGACCCTCAATTTCATTGTTACAAATTGAACATAATTAAAGCATAGTGATTAATCACAAAAACAATATGTAATTATATATGTGTTTTCCAATGGTCTTAGGCAACCCCTGTGACAGGGTTGTTCGACCGCCAAAGGGGTCGTGACCCACAGGTTGAGAACCACTGCTTTAGAGAATTGTTCTTATTCTTGAACATAAACTTTATTCACTCTAACTTGTGGTTCAGCCATTAGAGAGACACTGTGAAGATATCCTATCTAATAAAGACAGAATATGCAAATTGACTGTAACTTTGTGACAAAGATGGCGGCGCCCACAGCCAATAAGGAGGGAATATGCAAATTGATGTGGAGCGAAGGTGAAAAGGCAGCTCTGGGCTGGAGCAAAGGCTGTGCCGGCAACCAGGGGAAGGAAGGCCCAGTCTTGCACGAATCTTCATGCATCAGGCCTCTAGTGTGGGTATATTTTTCTGATGGGTTTCTTTTCTAAAATTAGTCACCTCCAATTCTCTGAGAGTACACAGAAAGGGGCAAGTTACATAGTCTAGGTTTCCAAGGGATTCCAAGCATTGTCTATATGTGAGGGTTCCCACACTTTTTTGTGAAAGATACATTTTCCTTTCCCAAAACCTTGAAGTACCCATGTGAGTGTATATTCTAAAGTGCACAGAGATGGTAGGGGCTGTGCATGTCAGAGAGGCCACGGTGGTAACACCCAATCACCTCTCTCTGCCTTCCCCTCCCTCAGAAACATTCATGAGCCCTGGGGTGGGGGGGAGGGGGAGAATTAATCCACTGACTGTGGACCCTTGTCATGTTTCACTCATTTATTACCTAAAGGTAGAGGTCAGTTGGTGCCTTTATTTTATAAATGGGGGAAATGAGTCACAGAACAAGGATAGAATTCTTCCTCAAACTCAAGCCTCGTGTGGAAGTCATTTCTTGCTCTTCATAAGCCTCATAGCTCCCTCTGTCCTAGTACTCACCCTACCATAATACCATGTAGCTATTGTTAGGGTTTAAAGGACACATCAAATCCCACATAACTCAAGAAACAAAAAGCTTCAACTGTGAAGAGAATAACATAACAAAGATAAGTTTGCTGTATTTACAGCAACTAAGTTATCATCATTTTCCAAACAGGACTTGCTCCTCCAAAATTTTCCATATGCCATCAATACTGTCCAAAATGTCTTTCTCCCTCCTTCCTCTTTGCTTGTTAAGCTCCTACTTATCCTTCAAAACCCAACACAAGTGATCCTCTTCTCAGTGACACTTCCATTGGCTTTGACCTGGTTTCCACTGCCCTATGTTGGTAAATTTACGGAAGCAGTTATGACAGTGAATTACAATCATCTGTTCTGATGTGTGCAGAGAGTGTTCAAATTTCATCATCACCAGAGGCACACAACAGACCCAAGACCTTACCAAGTAAACATAATTCCATTCTGACAAACCTTTTAACTCACAGTAACCTATCAGGCATAGGAAGCAGATTGTACAAACATCCCCAATTAGAAAACCAAATTAGACATCACTTGCGATTTGTAGAGATAATTGTTGTCAATCACTGTTTCTCTTAAATGAGATGCTAATAAATACATCCACAGCCCAGAAGTGCTGGGGGGTTATCATGTAGAATAAAGCATTGATATTAACCAGGAAAAAGGTGGTAGTGTGCAGGGATTTTACACCTGAAATTGATTTTAGAGGCCACTTTCACCTCTTTTACAGGGAGACCTCTCCACTGCTTTGATAACTGAACACAAACAGGTACCATTTTCTACCTGTGAATACTAACGAGTCACTTCATTATGTTATTTTCAAATCTCTGCACATAGTGGTTTGTGAAGCCCATTATCTTCTAGCCATTGCTTTGGCTGGCGTGAGCTTACCTTAGGAAAGAGCAGGCTATCTTTCCCCAAGTGTTGCTGTGTGTGGAATCACTAAGTAGGTAAGCAGCATCCAGTAAAAGAGATAAAGGTTTTATGTGCCTTCAGAGAAGCAATGTAATGTGAGTTCAGGTAGCAGGCCTGAGTTCTGAATGGGCATAATCAATGCCACCCCTGATGGATGACTGCTCTGTGAGACCTTTAAGAAACACAGCAGGGCTATGAGAAACACCATGGAGATGGGAGCAGCAAAATGAAAGATGTAGCTTTCTCTCTCCGGCTATCAGCATTAGGTCCTGCTGTGCCAATGCTGAGGCCATAAAACCCTGGCTCTCACCACTGTGGGGAGGATGGTTTTCAGCAGTCATCACTCATACATAGGTAATTACCTCTCCCCACCCTCCATGTCCCGCCTCTGTGCGAGCTCAGGGCGGGGGCGGGTCACTTACTTCCCACCGTGATGCACTGTGTTATCCACTTTCCTCTCTGTGTGCTGCCAAAGGCCACCCTCCCTGTTCCAGATGAAAGATCTTTCTATAATCATGGTAATTGGTGAAGCAATATGGTCATTAGCCAGCACATAATCCTAGACAAATACACTTAATGACATGCGTAGTCACAAAAATTGTGGGCTCTTTAGATCACAATAGAAGAAGCTATTGTTATGTTTCTTTGAAAGGCTTTTAAGATCATTTTCAAACAGCATGGCAAATAGTTTTCAAAAACAAGTAGGCTGCCAACATCCTTTTGGACACAACTGTGTGCACAGCATGGAATAGGGAAAAAATGTAAAGTCAGGGACCCAAGCTCAGCCCCTCATTAAGCCTGTGACTTTTGGTCATGTTACTAACAACTCAGGCCCTGGTTTCCTCAACTGTAATACAAAGCTAATATTTACTTTCTAAGACTATCATGGAGATAATGTATATACATAATCAGAACACAATAAATAGTAGCTTTTAACATGATTAGTTATATTATGATTTTTACTTCATTTTCCCCCAAAATTTACACCTACATCTAACAAACCATGTCCTCTTTCCCTCCATCACCGCTGAGTATGTTTGTAGAAGCACTTCTGGGAACTCTAAACAGCTTTTAGTTAAATCTTTAAAATAATACCATACTTCATACACCTTGTAATTTATAATATTAAGGTAGTGTCCTACTTTCCTAACAACTTAGATGGTGAGCAATAAACCTATAGGTTGCGGGTAAAAGACAGGCTCTGCCAACAGCTCACTGGAAGACATGAGAAAGTTCTGCCAGCAGCATCAAGCAGACAGACCCAAGCGGGGGCTTGGAGCAAACGCTATGCTGGAAAGCTCTTGGGCTCTTATTTGCGATGTAGTAAGTACAATAGAGACATTATATCACCAAACATTTGTGGTGCGTTCACTACGTGCCAGGTGTCATTCTAGGCACTGGGATTAAAATAACAGAATCAAGTTCCTACTCTTCTAGAACTTACCTTCTAGTTGAGGGAAAGAGACAATGAATAAATACACACATCGATCTGTGAAGTTAAGTGCTACAAAGAGAAGTCAAGCAGTAAACTGGAGCAAGGAATTGCAGTTGTGGGTGGGGAAGGGGATGCCATTTTAAGATAACCATTAAAATAGTTGGAAAAGCCTCGCTAAAAGGCAATATTTGAGCAGAAACCCAAACGAAATGAGGAAAAATCCAGGCGGATATCTGGGGAGAGTGTGTCATGCATAGGAAATAGCAAATGCCTTTGGAAATTTTTGAGCAGAAGAAGAACTGAATATGGCATACACTTTAAAAAAATCCTCTGGAAACTATATTGAAGGTAGATTTTATATCAACATCAGAAACAAGGAGACCATTTATGAATTTAATCCAGGAAAGGAGATAGGTCATGCCCAAGGTAACAGTGGGAGACATGTTAAGAACTATAGAGTTTGGATTTACTTTGGATAGCCAAAAGGATTTCCCAATGAATTGGATGCAGGGCATGAGAAAGACATGGACAATGTGAATGTATTATGCTGAGTATCTGAGAGGGGGAAGGTGTTGTTTACTGAGTTGAGGAAGCCACATTTTCCAAGAAGAATGGTCCGATGATGCCTCCAGCCCAAAATCCACACCAGTGACATGTTGTGGATGCATTTGTTTCTCAACAATCACTCGTGGATTTTCTGAACGCCAAATGCGACAATTTTGTCAATTA
>NW_005872536.1:0-7937 GCF_000147115.1 Myotis lucifugus
CTCCGTGGCCTCGTTCTACACCGCACCCTCCATTTGTAACCCAGGGAAAGGCCTGCTGTCCCTCCAGCCTTGAGACAGGTCACTGGATGAAACAGTTGCTAGAAGCACCCACAGGCACAAAGCGTTTTGCTTTTTAAATAATTTCTGCAGAAGAAACATTCCCAAGAGGGGGGTTACTTTGCTAAAGGAAATGAATGGTTGGGGGGCTGATTCCACTGCTTTTAAAGTCTCAGTTGCAAATAGTTAAACATGCTAAGCCCACTTATCATCCCAGGTCTGATGGACAATTTTCCCCTTTATTTATTAACCGCAGGTGTGCTGGTCCCTCCGCTACAGAATTCCAAGCAGTCAATTATTCCTGAAGATTGTAGGGTTTTGAAGGAGATTTAGAGCCAAATGGCCGAGGAGTCCATACTCCCCCATGAAATCTGTTGACCCATCACCTCCCTGATGGAAACTTGGGGCCAGAATGGGAAAGGCAGGAACAGCTTTGAGACATCAGTTGATGCCAACTCAAATAATTACTATTTTTATATAACAGCTGTATTGAGATATAATTCATGCCATAAAATTCACCCCTTTTAAGTGTCCAATACAGTAGTTTTTAATATTTAGACGTATGCAACCATCACCACTGATTCTGGAACATCGTTATCACCCTGAAAGGAAACCCCATACCCCTTAACAGTTACTCCCAATTTATCCCCTCCACCCCCCACCCCCACCTCAGTCCCTGGCAATCACTAATCTCCTGCCTGTCTCTACGGCTTTTCCTATTCTGAACATTTCATATAAGTGCAATCATACAATATATGGTCTTTTGTGACTGGCTCTTTTCTGAGGCCACATAATGTTTATCCATGAATTAGTGCTTCATTCCCTCTTATGACTGAATAATATTCCATTTTGTGGGTAGATCAGATGTGTTTATTGATGATGGGCATGTGGGTGGTTTCCACTTTGGAGCTGTTATGGATAATGCTGCTGTGAACATTTATGTACAAGTTTTTGTGCGACATATGTTTCCAATTCCCTCGGGCATATGTGTGGGTGTGAACTGCTGGGATATGTAGCAACTGTATGTTTAACACTGTGAGGAACCACCAGAGTGTTTGCCACAGCAACTTCACTGCTTTCCATCCCTCCAGCAGTGTATGAGAGTTCCAGTGTCTCTATATCCTCGCCAGCACTGGACATTATCTGTCCTTTTGAGTGTAGTCATCCTTGTAGGTGTGAAGTGGTCTCACTGTGGCTTTGATTTGCGTGTCCCTCATGACTAATGACGTTTTGCCTTTCCATTTTACTAGTAGTTGTAAGAGTCCTTTGTGTATTCTGGATGTAAGGCCCCTATCAGATACATGATTTGCATATATTTTCTCCCATTCTGTGGTTGTTTTTTTTTACTTTCTTGATGAGGTCCTTTGAAGCACAAAGGTCTTTGATTTCAATAAAGTCTAGTTCAGCTGTTTTTTCTTTTGTTGTCTGTGTCATATCCCAGGTCACAAAGACTTGCTCCGACATTTTCCTTTAAGGGCTTTATAGTTTTGTCTCTTACACGTGGGTCCTTAATCCATTTTGAGTTGCATACGTGGTTCTGTACACTGGCTTTTGGAACAGTTCCCTTTTCCTGCCTTCTCCCTGTGAGTGGAACTTCATGAAGATCATAGGTGAGGCCAGGTGTTCTTTTCTCCACCAGTCACAATACACCTGGGTTTTTGGAGATGCCTCACTTTGAGGAACACAGTATCACACCCATTATCCCCTCCCCACCACAGCCCTGCCTGAGTGTGTTAGTGACCCCGCTTCACAGGGAGAAACTGGGGCTCATGAGAGGAGAAGTTGTCTACTCAGAGGAACAGAGTGAGGCGAGCCCATGTTCTTTCCACAATCCTTTCTGTTCCTGCCAGCAAAACCAAGGTCTGCTATCGAGCGGAGTGACTTCTTAACCCATCAGCCTTCTTCCTCAGAAGCCTCGATCTACTGACTGCTCGGGTTCATTTGAGGAGCAGACAATGACTGAGGGCTGAATTTTCCATATTTTCTGTTTCTTAAACCAAACAGCCCAAACAGCCTCATCTGTTGAAGAAAGGAGGGAAAAGGAAAAGGAGAGAGGGAAGGAAAGAAGGAAGAAAGGAAGAGAGGGAAGGAAGGAGGGAGTTTACTTCCTTAAAGCAGGCATTGAGCTTCCCTGGCCGGAGTAGACCATGACAACAGGAGAACATGAGTTAAACAACACACCAGGTTTGTCTCTGGGGAGAGCCCTCAGTCTGTGTGTGCAGGACCTGGTTACCAAGTCTTTAGGGATAAGCAGAAAGCACAGTGGTTACTCGGGGTGGCTGAGCTCAAAGATCCCTGGTTGGACTTGCAGCCAGTGATTCTCAAAGCTGTGTGTTCTTGTCAGGCTGCCTGTCCCATCTGTCACATGCTGGCAGCTGAATGGGACCCCTAGGCCTGACAGGCTAAAACTCTAAGTGCTGCCTGAGTAAAAGCAGCAAAACCACCTGAGAGCCTGTCTAGGACCCCTGGTAGCCTGGGTGAGTGATGGTCCCGGGGGATTGACTGGCTGTTTGGGTGTCCCATAAACATGGACTTACAGTGCAGGGTGACACCCATCCATCACACCCGGGGCCATGCCTGGCTCTCTTCAGTGGCCCGTATTGATGCTGCTTTGGCCCCCCTGGGTGGGGTGCGGGTTGTGCCTGACGGATGATGACTCCTTGATGGATGGGTTGCTCCCTGCAGGGGTGCCACATCCCGCAGGCCCGAGAGACACCAGGGTCTTCAGCAGGAGGAATCTGGGTGAGAAAGAGCTGTCCTGCTGGACCAGTCCTGAGCCCTGGGAGCGGGTTGTGAAGCCAGAGCTTCCAGGTCCATGAAGGGGGTCTCCAACTCAGTCCCACTTACACAGTAGACCCTCCAAGTTCCCAGAATGCCACCAACAATCTGCTCACTCCCCTACTGCGGAGGACAGGCAGTAGGGTTGTCTTCTGGGTTCTCTTTGACCACAGAGGGAACACCGGCCCCAGCCTGGTGGGAAACAGCTGGCTAGGGGCCTGCACTGGGGACAACAGGGAGAGATGGGGCAGCCAGCACACACACCAGCCAGGCCACTCAGGAGTCTGGATCTAGAACAGCCATGTCTTCTGATTCCTCCAGGAACTCCTGAATGACTCAAACACAGCTATTCCTCTTAAACCTGTGGGCCTGACCACAGACAACCAGCGAGTTCCTCCTCCCTGCATCTTGTGATTTATCATCAGGGATGAGAGATTGACCACAAACTCACCTGGAGCTCTGCAGAGGCCAGGCAGTGGGCACATGCTCACTGAAGCTGCACACCAGCCCGTTGGTGGTGCCAAGTCTGACTTCGCGAGCCAGTCACTAGGGAACACTGTGACGGAGAATGGACCGTTCAGCGGTTTGTCGCTCTGCTCACATTGTCACTGCCACATCCTGCCTTGGGATCTCTGATGAACTGGAGAGGAGGATCTGAGGGCCTGACCCTGGCTGCAGGCAGAGGTGGGGTTCAGACACCCACCGGCGCCAGTTTTGTTACCCTCCACACCACCGACTTCCTCCAAACACACCCTCTCCCTGGGCCTGGCTGTCCTACATCGTGCCCACCCAGAAATCTAGGCTCTGGGGAGAAGAAGGGCCTTAGCATTCAGAATGCACTTTACAGCTACCCTAGAGGTTGGGCGCCTGCCCCTGCTTGCATACCTCGAGTGTCACCACCTGTTAGACAGCCCTCCCTATCCTTGTCTCTTTCCTTCTGGTCTCTGCACCTTTCCCTTTCCATCCCTGTCCCTGTCTGGTCCCTCCCACTCCCCTGCTCTGCTCTCCAGACCCTAGGTCTCCAGTCAGCACCCCTTGCCCCAGAACCAGCCCTGCAGAGGCTTGGGGACAGTGAGTTCACCTCTCTCCACCTGTTCTGTGGATCTGGCAGCCCCAGCTCTCCAGGGGTTGGAGTCTCCACCCCCTCCTCACCTTGGCTGCTTCCTGTGGGCACACCCCTGTCTCTCTCCAGGTCTGGGCTCCAGGCAGTTCTCCTCTCACACACACTCATCCCCCTCACTGTGGCCACTTTGGGGCAGAAAGTCCTGCCGATGCAACAACCTATTAAATGTCAGGCCAATATGTCGCTTCTGGTCTTTATCTAGTGCACCAAAAGGTTGCTGATTCAATTCCCGGCCAGGGCACATGCCCAGCTTGCAGGCTCAGTCCCCAGTAGGGGGTGTGTAGAAGGCAGCCAATTGATGTTTCTCTATCTCCCTCTTTCTCTAAAAATCAACAAAAATATTTTAAATAAAAATAATAATAAAATAAGTGAAAGTAGCTTCAGGGGCCTATGGGCCATCAAGAAGAATAACATTGTCATTATAGGTCCCAGAAAAAGGATCGAGAGAGAATGGGGCAGAACATTTATCAAAAAAGTAATGGCCGAAAACTTTCCTAACCTGAGGAAGGAAACAGACACCTGGGTTCTGGAAGCCCAGAGAGTTCCAAATAAGATAAACCCAAAAAGAGCCACATCAAGTCACATTATAATTAAAGTGTTAAAAGTAAAAAATAGAGACTATTAAAAGCATCAAGAGAAAAACAAATTGTGACATAGAAGGGAAATCCATAAAGCTATCAGCAGATTTTTCAGCAAAAACTTTGTAACCAGAAAGGAGTGACATGATATACTTAAAATGCTAAATGAGGGGAAAAAATCTAAACATGAATACTCTATCCAGTAAGGTTATCATTCAGATTTGAATGAGAGATAGTTTTCCAGACAAGCAAAGGCTAAAGAAGAACATCACCACTAAACTGATCATACAAGAAATGTGAAAGAAACTTCTTTAACCTGAAAAGAAATGGCACTAATTAATAAGATAATTAATAAGAAGAAAACATATGAATGTTAAAATCTCACTATAAGAAAAATATATAGTAAAGGCAGTGGCTTAATCACTTATAAACATAGTATAAAGGTTAGAAGACAAAAGTAGTAAAATTAACTAAAACTACAGTAATTTGTTAAGGGATGAATAAAATAAAAAGAGAAAAATTAACAGCAATACAATAATACTGGACTTTAATACAATAGAGGACTTTAACACTCCACCTATATCAATGAATAAATCATCCAGACAGAAAATCAATGAGCAAACAATGATCTTAAATTACACATTAGAGCATATGAAGCTAATAGATATATACATAACATTCCATTCAAAAGCAGCAGAATACACATTCTTCTCAAGTGCACATCAAACATTCTCTAGGATAGACCACAAAACAAGTTTCAATAAATTTAAGAAGATTAAAATCATATTAAATATCTTCTTAGACCACAATGGTTTGAAATTGGAATCAATCACAAAAAGAAAACTAGAAAAATCATAAATATGTGGAGGCTAAACAACATTTTATGAACAACCAATTGGTCAATGAAGAAATTGAAGACAAAATTAAAAAAAAATACCTTGAGACAAATGAAAATGAAAATACAAGATTCCAAAATCTATGGGATGTAGCAAAAGCAGTTCTAAGAGGAATGTTCATAAAGATACAGACCTACCTCAAGAAACAAGAAAATTTTCAAATAAACAATTGAACATTACATCTAAAGGAACTATAACAAGAAGAACAAATTAAGCCCAAATTAGCAGAATGAAGAAAATAAACATCAGAGCAGAAATAAGTAAAATAGAAACTAAAAAAAACAAAACACCCAACAACAAACAAAAAAACACAACAACAGAAAAGATCAATGAAACAAAGAGCTGATTCTTTATAAACAAAATAGATAAATCTGTAGCTGGACTTCCCAAGAAAAAAAGAGAGAGGGTCCAAATAAATAAAACCAGAAATGAAGAAGGTGACATTACAACTGATACCACAGAAATACAAAAAAGATAAAAGACTATTATAAATAATTATACATCAACAAATTAAGCAGCTTAGAAGAAATGGAGAAATTCCTAAAAATGTAAAGCCTTCTAAGGCTGAACCATGAAGAATAGTAGTAAAGCTGAGTAGATCAATTACTAGTAAGAAGATTGAACCAGTAATTAAAAAAAAAAAAAACTCTCAGCAAACAAACATCTAGAATGAGATGGTTTCACTGGTGAATTCTATCAAATATTCCAAAAAGATTTAATACCTAGCCTTCTCAAACTCTTCCAAAACATTGAATGAGAGAGAATGCTTCTGAACTTATTTTATGAAACCAGCATTCCCTTGATACCAAAACCAGAAAAGGATACCCCATAAAAAGAAAATTATAGGCAGATATCCCTGATGAACATAGATGGGGGGGGGAATTGACAAAATATTAGCAAACAAAATTCAACAAAATATTAAAAGGATCAGACACCATGATTTAGTGAGATTTATCTCAGGGATAAAATAATGGTTCAACATTTGTAAATCAATCATTGTGATAGCTCACATCAACAAAATGAAGAATAAAAATCATATGATCATCTCAATAAATGTAGAAAAATCATATGCCAAAAATCCAACACATACATGATTTAAAACTCTCAACAAAAAGTTGGTGTAGAGGAAAGTACCACAACATAAAAAAGCCACATCTGACAAACACACAGCTAACATCATATTCAATGGTGAAAAGCTTAACGCTTTTCCTTTATGATCTGGGACAACACAAGGACACACACTTTCACTACTCTTATTCAACATAGTATTGGAAGTCCTAGTTGCAGCAATAAGGCAACAAAATCCAAATTGGAAACAAAGAAGTAAAACTGTCACTATTTGCAGCTGATATGATACTACATGCAGAAAACCCTAAAGCCTACACACACACACACACACACACACACACACACACACACACACACACACAACTGTTTTACCTAATAAATGAATTCAGTAAACTTGCATAATATAAAATTAACTAGAGGCCCTGTGCACAAAAATTTGTGCACTCGGGGGGGGGGGTCCCCCAGCCCGGCCTGTGCCCTCTCGCAGTCTGGGACCCCTCGGGAGATAACGACCTGCTGGCTTAGGCCTGCTCCCGGGTGGCAGAGGGCAGGCCCAATCCCTAGGTGCAGCCCCTGGTCGGGCTCAGAGCAGGGCCGATTGGGGAGTTGGGGTGCCTCCCCCTGTCATGCACAGAGCAGGGCAGATCGGGAGGTTGCGATGCCACCCTCAGTCATGCTCAGGGTAGGGCCGATTGGGGGGTTGGGGCACCGTCCCCTGTCACACTCAAGGCAGGGTCAATGGGGAGGTTGCGGCGCCACCCCCTGTCACCCACAGAGCAGGGCCAATCAGGGGGTTGGGGTGCTGCCCTCTGTCACTCACAGAGCAGGGCCCATCAGGGGGGTTGGGGCTCCATACCCTGTCACGCACAGAGCAGGGTCGATCAGGGGGTTGGGGAGCTCCCCCCTGTCACGCACAGAGCAGGGCCCATCAGGGGTTGGGGAGCTCCCCCTTGTCACGCACAGAGCAGGGCCGATCAGGGGGTTGAGGAGCTCCCCCCTGTCACTCACAGAGTAGGGCCGATAGGGGAGTTGGGGCACCGCTCTCTGTCACACACAGAGCAGGGCGGATCAGGGGGTTGGGGCACCGCACCCTGTCACACTCAGGGCAGGGCCGATGGGAAGGTTATGGCTCTACCCCGTCACACACAGAGCAGGGCCCGTGGGGGGGGGGGGGGTTTGAGGGCCTGAACCCTTTAACACAAAAGAGCAGGGCCGATAAAGGGGGATGGGGCACTGCCCCCCTGTCACAAACTGAGCCGGAGGGGAATTGAGGGGGTTGGGAGGGTTTTTTCTTTTTACGAAAAAAAGGAGGGCTGATCAGGGGTTTGGGGGCCCCTTTCCCCCTTTCAAAAAAAAAAAGAAAGGGGGAAAAGTGAGGTTTGTGGCCCCTCCCCCCTTGGCACACATTAAGACCGCAAGGGGATAAAGGGATTTTGG
>NW_005872536.1:8037-10762 GCF_000147115.1 Myotis lucifugus
TGAATTTATGACAAATGAGCCAACAGCATCCAATGGGAGAAGGACAGTCTCTTCAACAAATGGTGTTGGGGAAACTAAAAAGGCACATGGAAAAGAATAAAACCAGACCACTATCTTATACCATACACAAAAACTAAGTCAAAATGCATTTAAGAGACTTGAATGTAAGACTTCAAACCATAAAGTTCCTGAAAATATAGGTAGTAAGTTACTTGACATCAGTCTTAATGTTTTTCTTAGCAATGTTTTTTTAAAAATATATATTATTGATTTTACAGAGAGGAAGGGAGAGGAATAGTTAGAAACATCGATGAGAGAGAAACATCAATCAGCTGCTTCCTGCATGCCCCCTACTGGGGATGTGCCCACAACCAAGGTACATGCTCTTGACCAGAATAAAACCTGGGACCCTTCGGTCCACAGGCCAACGCTCTATCCACTGAGCAAACTGGTTAGGGCTGTTTTTTTTTTTAAATATATGATTTCAAAGGCAAGGGAAACAAAAGCAAAAATAAACAAATGGTACTACATCAAACTAAAAAGCTTCTGCAAAGTGAAAAAACCATCAACAAAATGAAAAGACAACCTACCAAATAGAAGAAATTTGCAAATTATATATCCAATAAAGGATTAATATCTAAAATATATAACAAAATCACACAACTCAACAACATAAAAACAATCCAAAAAAAATGAGCAGAGGATCTGAATAGACATTTTCCAAGGACATACAGATGGCCAACAGACATGAAAAGATGTTCAATGCCACTAATCAGGGAAATGCAAATCAAAACCATAATAGATATCACCTTATCAAGTGGCTATTATCAAAAAGACAAGAAATAATAAGTGTTGGTGAGGATATGGAGGAAATGCACTACTAGTAGGAATGTAAAATGGTGCAGCCACTATGGAAAACAGTATGGAGATTTCTCAAATAATTAAGAATAGGACTAACATATGACCCAGCTATCTCACTTCTGGATATTTATTTGAAAAATACAAAAGCACGAATTCAAAAATATGTATGTACCTCCATGTTCATTGAAGTATTATTTACAATAACCAAGATATGGGAGAAACCTAGGTGTATATTAATAGACTAGTGGCCCAGTGCACAAAAATTTGTGCACTCGAGGGGGAGGGGGGGTCCCTCAGCCCGGCCTGTGCCCTCTCGCAGTCTGGGACCCCTCAGGGGATGACCACCTGCTGGCTTAGGCCCGCTCCCTGGGGGATTGGGCCTGAGATGGCAATCAGACATCCCTCTGGCAGCCCAGCAGCCCTCGGGGGATGTCCACTTGCCAGCGGGGAGCAAGCCTAAGCTGCAGTCAGACATCCTTAGCGCTGCTGAGGAGGCGGGAGAGGCTCCCACCACCACCACTGTACTGGCAGCCATCAGCCTGGCTTGTGGCTGAGCAGAACTCCTCCCATGTGAGAGCGCCCTGACCACCAGAGGGCAGCTCCTGCATTGAGCGTCTGCCCCCTGGTGGTCAGTGTGTGTCATAGTGACCAGTCATTCCCAGTCCTTCTGCTGTTAGGGTCAGTTTGCATATTACCCTTTTACTATATAGGATAGAGGCCTGGTGCACGGGTGGAGGCCGACTGGTTTGCCCTGAAGGGTGTCCCGGATCAGGGTGGGGTCCTGCTTGGGTGCCTGGCCAGCCTGGATGAGGGGATGATGGCTGTTTGCAGCTGGTCACACCCCCTTCAGGTGGGGGTCCCCACTGGGGTGCCTGGCCAGGCTGGCTGAGGGGCTGAGGGCCGTTTTCAGGCTGGCGGGTGACTGAAGCTCCCAACCTCTCCTTTTTCTTTTTTTTTTAATTCTGGGATTTATTTACCTTCTATAGCTGTCACTGGAGCTGAGAGCCGGCTCCAGCTCTGAGGGCGCCGCTCCAGCTCTGAGGCTGTGGCTGGCTGAAAGCAGATATCTGGGTTTGTTTAGCTTCTATAATTGCAACATTGTTTCTTAGAGTGCAGCTCAGAGGCCGGCAGCGGCAGGCGGGGAACGTTGGGCTTCCTCCATCACTGGAGCAAGCAAGCCTCCTGTTCGCTTCAGCTGCCTGGCTGCCGGCCGCCATCTTGGTTGGCAGTTAATTTGCATATCGCCCTGATTAGTCAATGGGAAGGGTAGCGAAGTTACAGTTAATTACCATGTTTGTCTATTATTAGATAGGATGAGCAGATAAAGAAGATCTGATATATAAATGAGTATTATATATATGAATACATACATGAATATTACGCAGCAAGTAAAAGGAATGAAATGTTGCCATCTGTGATAACATGAATGGGCTTTGAGGGTATTATGCTAAGTGAAATAAGTCAGATGGAGAAAGACCAATACCATATGATTTCTTCTATATGTGAAATATAAAACAAAACAAATAAACAAAACAAAACAAAAACTCATAGAACAGATGAACAGATTTGTGGTTACCAAGGTGTAAGGGAGTTGTGGGGAATGTGAAATGGGTAAAGGGGATCAATTGTATTGTGATGGATGGTAACTAAACTTACAGTGGTGAACTCTATGTAGTATATACAAATATCTATACTAATAAAAGGGTAATATGCTAATTAGACCAGGAGACCTTCCAGGAGACCTTCTGGACAAAGCCATGGTGGTGGGGTCAAGGCAGAAGTGGTTAGGGATGATCAGGCTGGCAGGAGAGGGCAGTTGGGGGTGAGCAAGGGTTGGCAAGGGTTGCAAGTGAGGGCGAGCAGG
>NW_005872536.1:10862-16870 GCF_000147115.1 Myotis lucifugus
GAACCTCGTGAGTCTGTCACAGTTGTGTACCTCATAAAGGGCGAAATGCCCTATGAGCTCGGGGACTCTCTCGACCAATCCCCTGGCGTGACAGTCGTACGAGTAGGGTTTTATGATGTGTCTTTGCCGGCAAGAGCAGGTCAGTCAGGGTAAATCAAACTGCAAAGGCATAGGCAAAAAGAAAGCAAACAGGCTGGCGGGGGGGGGGGGGGCTTGTGGGGGTGAGCAGGCCAGCAGGGGGGGAAGTTGGGAGTGATCAGGCCAGTGGGGGGGACAGCTGGGGGCAATCAGCCTGGCAGGGGCAGGCAGTTAGGGGTGATCAGGCCAGAAGGGGGGGCCAGTTGGGGTTGATCAGGTCAGCAGACAGAGTGGTTAGGGGCGATCAGGCAGGCAGGCAGGTGAGCAGTTAGGAGCCAGCGGTCCCAGATTGTGAGAGGGATCCCAGATTGGAGAGGGTGCAGGCCGGGCTGAGGGACACTCCCCCCACCCATGCACGAATTTTGTGCACCAGGCAATGGGCAACTAGTCCTATATAATAAAAGGCTAATATGCAAGTTGTCCTCTGAGGAGTTCAATCACTCACTATAATGTGTGCTGACCACCAGGGGGCAGCACAGAATGTGGTGGATGACCAGTAGTGGCATTGGGCGATGAGGGAGCGAGGGAAGGAGGAGGCGGGAAGGCCGTGAGGCAGGGAACCTGATTGACCCTGATTACAGGCCAGGCCTAGGGACCCTACACGTGCACGAATTTTGTGCACCAGGCCTCTAGTGGAATTATAATATTGTACACCTGAAATATATGTAAACTTTTGTACCAATTTTACCACAAAAATCTGACATATAGGTACATGCACCACATTGCGTTCCCTCACATCACCCCATCATGGTTTTCACAGGATGCTCTGGAATTACCTGGTTTCTTACTCTGTCTGCTTGTTTATCTGTCCCTTTTTTTCCATTCCCAAGTCCCACAGAAGCAGGGAGTGGCGTGTCTGTGCTTCCCAGTGTGCCCAGAGCAGAGGCAGTCTTTGAGAACTCTGTTATGCGTGGATGCACCTCTGCAGACCCTGTGAGGATTTGCCTGAGGTTATTGGTTTGGACAGAAGGTCCACAGAACAAGCCAGCTGGCTGGGCGGGGTGGTCTCAGCCCCGGTACCTGCCTCCCAGACACCCTCTCCCCGGAAGGTCGGCTCACCTGGGGACAGAGCCGCCAGCCCACATTGAAGTTGGACACAATTCCTCGTTCATCAGAGTGGCCCTGCCCTCTGGAGAACCAGAGCCCGACTTTCAGATTGGGAAACCCTGGCTCAGAGAGGCCCTGTCACTTCCCTGGAAAGAGGTCATGGAGTGGATTCTGCCCGAGAGCTTCGGCCCAGAGGGGTCAACTACCCCGTGGGCCAAGTGTCTTGTCTGTGCAGTGGGGCAGCTGTACTCCTGGTGCCATCTGAGGCCTTTCACTACTCAGATGGACACCTGAACAACGTTTTAATCCTGGTCTGATGGCCCGGCCTGGCAGGGCAGCTGTGGGAGAGCCCCCCCATCTGACTTGCCTTGTCTCGAACCCAAGGGTTAGAAGTCTCCTGCGACTGCCCTCTAGCACCCATTGGGCCTGACTCCCGCGTGCCTGGGCTCTGTCCTTGCTCTGCTACCATTCTCAGTGTGACCTTCTGCACCCCCCCACACACACACCCCAACCTCAGTTCCTCATCTGTAACGGGCTAAATCTCCTCCCCTTTGCAGGGTTGTGGGGGAGGGGGCTCCCACCTCCCCCAGGCCTAGGAATAAGCCCTGTGGAGGTCCCATCTCTGTCCCCAAACTTCACTGGCTGCGTGACCAGCAGACACGAGAAAGGGGAGGGCAGCTCATTTTTCAAACAAAACGGTATCAGATGTGGGATTTGGTTTAAAAAAATATATTTCTGGCAATGGCTTGAGCTTTGCTCAAGAGAGCAGAGTGGGGGGAGGAGTAGAGGGGACCGGTTCCAGTGGCTTAAAAAACCCCAGATAAGTGTGTGGTGATTAAGTGCGACCATTAGCTCTAATGGGCAATAATTGGCAATGAGAAATAATTTTCTGGGGCACAACTGCCCCTGGTGCCCCCACGTCCCGGCCCCAGCGCAGGGATGGCCAAGGGGCTGATTAATTCCTAGACTGGAGGAAATGTCAGAGGCACAAAAAGTTTCCAGATTCAAGGGTAATTGGGAGAAGTTATTTCACTTTCCACATCAGGCTGATGAGGGGCCACCCACCTGCCGCTGAGGGAGGGGCCCAGCTCCGAGCTGCTTCCTGCTCAGGGACGGAAAGGGACTGGGGACTCCTGTGAGTTGGGGGAGGAGGAGAAGTTCCCACCTGTGTCAGGGCTCACACTTCGACCCAGGCACAGTCCCCCTCAGTGCAGGGCCTCGATCCCTCGCCAGCCCCGTGGGGCCGAGGCTAATGCCCTGCGTGAAGGACAGCTGTGGGTCTGACAGCAGAGGGAAGATGGGGCGGTGAGGGCCGAGGCCCCAGCTCCGAGGGCCCATGCTTTGTGTGCCCCGCCCTCCCTCCAGATTAGCTTCCCCCATTAACAGGGTCCAGTCCTTGCTGACCTGTAACCCACAGACAGACCACTCCAGAAGCCCATAGCCCAGTGGCCCCGCATCCCTCCTTCGCCCAGAGCTCACCCAAGGCCCACACTGGCCTCAGCCATCTTTGTGGGATTCAAGAAAAGCCCCTCTAGTGGGTGTAGCCTCCCTCCAGGGCACTGCGTGTGTCCAGCGTGAGCCCCTGTGTGCGGTCCCTTTACAGCCCTTCACCCCTCAGCCTGAACCCAGGAGGGATCTGATCACAGGGTTCAACACAAAAGCCCCATTTCCACCTCATCCACCTGCTCACTCCGTTTCCAAGGCCTGGCCGCCTTTTCTAGCCTGTCCTCACTCCCCACTTCCCCAACCCAAAGCACCAGGTCCTCATCACCGCCTCGCCCTTCTCTTCTGTCTCCCTCTCTCTGTTCCTTCCTCTCCTTTGCCCATCTCTCTCGCTTTCTCGGGCATGTGCACTGCACAATGACTCTGACCCAGGAAATGGAGGTGAGATGCTTCCTGGCTACTGAAGCTGATGTTCTAACAGGACCCAGACAAAAGTTGACCAGCTCGTGAACCTGACCATCTCAGAAAGGAATGAGCACACAAGTAAACATGCCCAAGGGTGGGGAGACAACTAGGTGGATGGTCAGAGAGGGCCTCACTGCATGAATGACTGAATGAATGAATGAATGAATGTATGAATGAATGAGCGGAAGAGATCTAAGATCCCACTGGGGGGCCTTAGAACAGACCCAAGGCCACCAGGCTCCATTCAGGAGGGAGGTTTTCCCCGCCTCAGTGCTGCAGCATTCTACCAGGTGTGGGGCCGAGCTCCCTATCACGGGAGGCATTCAGCCAGGCTTGGGGATCGCAGAGGGAAGTCCTGGCCTGTGAGGAGCTAGGCTGAATGATCTGGGCAGGGGCGGGGCAGTGTTGGCTAAGACTGAGTTGAGGCCCCTGGGCTGACCTCAGAACACCCCACAGCAGTGTCCCCTGAACGTCCCTTTCTGCCACTTGCAGGCCGGGGGCTCAGCTCTAAGGTTGCACATGGGGGCTGGGACCTCCGGACACCTCCCCCATGGACCAGCTGCGCTACTGCTGGTCTCTCTAGGCCACAGTGTTTTCCTCTGAAAATGAGACTCAGGTGCCACCGATCTCATGGGACAGGTGTGGGGGCACCTGTAAGCCCGGCTGGTGTGGAAGCCCCGTGGCTGTAGCCGTTGGCCTATTTAAGATCAGACATGTGTGGATGGGCTCCCAGCTTCCCCAGGGAGGTTGCCACACGGTGCCTTCCTTTTGCAGTGTCTCCAGGCCGCATGGCGACAATGACAAGTGTGCATATCACTGCCCAGTGCTGTTCCAAGCAGCTAGATGTACCTGTTTCTTCTGCCCCCAGCACCTCTGGGAGGCAGGGGCTCTCATGACCCCATTCTGCAGAGGAGCCTGGGAGACAGACATGGAATAAATCTCTGTGCCTGTCCGAGCCCAGGCGCCCAGGCTTCTTATGTGTAATATTATGTATCATATCATGCTCGCTGTGGTGGCATCTCTCGCTCTGTCATTGCGCCCTGTCCACAGAGGAGCAGACTGAGGCTCTGGCATGTCCTGGGGGGGCGGGGGGAGGGGCACTGTGGAGCTCAGTGGCTCACAGGTGTGTCTGGCCACTGACCTGGCCCCTGCACACACCTGCACGGTGGGCGCCTGTGCGGCGGGAGTTGGCCCGGCGGCCAGGGCTTTCAGCAGCTCGTCGGTGGAACATTTGCATGTAATTTGGGAGCGGGTCACATGTGGGAGTCATCAGGCAGAGGAAAGGCTCAATCAGGGCCTAATCACTGTCTGTTTGGAGGGGTCTGGGCCCAAGTGAAAAATGAAAACGGGCCTATTTTGCTTGAGTGACAACCATCAGCAGCCACCTTTGACCTCCCCCTCCCTCGGCTGGGACTGGGTCTGCAGGAGCTTTAAAAACCAATCACGGGGCTCCTCCCCCTCTCGCTTTGCTGGCTGGATCTGGGCTGGCTTCATTCATTCATTCGTCCCTCCCAATGTCACTCTCCACAGCCCAGCGTCAGGCAGCGTGGCCCAGCAGGTAGGGCCCTCTGGAATGGACCCAGGAATTGAGTCCTAACTGTGGCACTTACCAGCAGGTGGCTCTCGGAGCATCAGTGTTTTCACCTGTGAAATGGGCACATGTGGCGCAATGAGGACAGTACTCAGTGAGTGCCAAGGACAATGCAGGCCAAGGCCTCCCTCTACCCTCCACCGGGCAGGGGGCTCCTGAGTGTGAGTCGCAGTGCGGTCCCCAGAGGGCTCTGTGACTCGGGTGTCTGCCGTGAGAACAGGAAGACGAGCTGTGCAGGCTGGGGAGGTAGAGCTGGGAGACCTGAGGGAGGGCAGGAGCAAACATGCCCCCAGGGGCCTGTCAGGGCAGTGACACTCAGCGAAGCCCCGTGAGCTGGGCACAGTCCCTGCCCTTGTTCACCCCACACTGAAGGGCTCCGTGTGCTAGAACTCCTCCAGAAATGGTTTCCTGAGTCCAAGGGCCCTGCCCTCACCACTCCAGGGGCAGGCTCCACTAACTGAAGAATGACTGACGGCCCGAGTGAAAGAAGAAATGAAGGAAGGAACACTCAGCGGGACGCCACTCATGTTCCTGGGCAGCTGAGCGGGGGCGGGGGCGGGGGGGGGTGTGGAGTACAGACTGCCCACCGACCAGCTTGGGTGTGAGTGAGCGCTGACAGCCACAGCCTGCAGGGGCAGAAGGGACTGCAGGGTCCCCGCTGTGCAAGGTGGGAGTTCCAGGGCTGGGCTTCAGGTCAGGCCCTTTCAGGCCTGAGAAATTGCTGTCGGCGGGGCGTGGGGCGGTGGGGCTGCTGCATTAGCGCCTGCCTGCTCCCTGATGGTGTTTATCGGGATGTGGAAGGGCCTCCAGGAAACCGTCTGGCAGGCCCGGCTTCGGCAAATGGATTGCCAATTAATCAGCATCTATTTATGAGAACGTTTAAACCATTATTAATGTAGTGTAAATACGGAACCGCTGGCGGCCGGGCGGCGGGCGGGGCCATCTGCTAGAACAAGGCCATCACATTCCTGGGGCCGGTTCCTCCCCACCCTCGGGGCAGGACCTCGCCCTCAGCGCCAGGAGCCTCTGCTGCAGGTGGCAGCTTCCTGCCGCTGCTGGAGACGCAGGGCAGCCCTGCCAGGCCCTGCCAGGCCCGTTTCCCAGGGTTTTCAGCAAGTTCTCACTTAAGATGCCGAACCGCACATGAAGGCCGAGTCCCCATGACTCAGTCACTTGGCAGAGGTCTGGCAGCAGCCCCTGGCCCCTGGACTGGATACGTCTCCACCCGTGGGGAGCCCTGGGCAGGTGTCCCCAAGTTGTCCCGTCTTCTCTTGCCCTCCTCCCCCTGCTCGGGAGGTAGGAGTCAGAGGTGGGGGTGTGGGAG
>NW_005872536.1:18112-36818 GCF_000147115.1 Myotis lucifugus
TCGGTCAGCAGGGCCCTGGAGGAATGAGAGCCCCTCACTTGCTCGGTCCGGAGAAGGGGTGGCATGAGGCCCAGAGACGCACTCGGGACCTTCGAGGCCTGGCCTTTGTGCCCTGAGCCATGAGGAGCCGTCTGCCCTGACCCACGGCTGCCGGACTTGTTGCTTCCATGTGTGTGTGTGTGTGTGTGTGTGTGTGTGTGTGTGTGTGTGACGTCTTCACTAGACTCTGTGCCCCTGAAGGTGGGGCAGTGTCTTCCACCTTCACACCTGGTGCCACAGTGACATACGAACAAGTGTTTGCTGACAGACTGACCAACTGCTTGGGAAACTTCTGCTCAGAGCAGCTTCCTCGGCTCCTGCCTTCCTCCCTGGCCATCTGCCCCGCTGACCTCCTGTCCTGCCCCCAGCAGCCCCCAGAGCAGACCTGGGCGTTGAAGCCTAGAGAAGACAGAGGAAGAACTGGACACCCACAGGGCATCTGTCCTGCCCACCACGGCGGGGAGGGAAGGTGAGGCCCTGAGCGGCAGGTCTTGCCTGAGGTCACTGAGCGCCCCACAAGCCAAGGCTTCTGGTGTCCTGAGGCCCTAGAGCTGGTCTGCTCCAGACCCCAGGCCCCGCCCTGCTCCATGGGCATGTGGGGAGGGGAGAGAACAAAGAGCAGCATGTGCCCCCATTTCCCGGCCCCGTTCCCCAACCCCCATTAGCTGAGCAAGGCTTGTTTATATTACAGCAAGAATTATTCCAGCCCTAATCAGAGGCCCTGCGAGGTTTCGGCATTCGAGGTATTTCTTTACCCAAGGACACTCTCCAATCCTATAATTTCCATTTCCCCAGACGCCCCTGATTGAAAGCAAACATTTTATATTTGGAAAGGAAAAGGGCCGTGTGCTATTCATAGCCCAGCCAGGCTGTCCGGAGCTAGGCCCTGGGGGTTCGGGCCTGGTGCAATGGACAGCTCTGAGAGGGCAGCAGGGGGTATGGGCTGGGCCATTGGGAGGGTGGGGGTGGGGAGATTTTAGAGCACCATTTCAAGGGAAACTGAGGAGGAGGGTGGGTGGGGTGCGGCGTGAGCCCCTTCCTCCTCCTCACCATCTTGCCAGGTAGCTCCCCCTGCCTTTTCTAGGTGAGGACACTGCGCTCCCCTACACCCATCATGGGCTGGAGCTGAATACAGTACTAATACCAGGGGCCTGTGGGGGCCAGCATTTGTGGGGCAGAGTCCAGCATTTGCCAAGGCACTTTGAGAAGCATGTGGTCATAGGGACCCTGATCTTCACCTTGGGACTGTCCATTTTTGTTGGTCCCGTAAGAGTATAATGGATTGTAAACAAATAGTTAGTCTGCAATGTTGCAAGAAAAGGCTGGGCCTGCCTATGATGTTGAATTACGAGCTGAATTTACTGCTAGTTTTGGGAGGTTTAAATAAACGAGGAAGCTCAGCATGCTGTCCTTACTATGTGCCCGTGTGCCTGTGTGCCTGCCCACAGTTGGGGCCCGGAATTGGCAAGGGAGAAAGAGGAGTGGACGGAGGAGGAGGGGATCCCAGAAGCCCACCTACCCTTGCACACACACATACTCAATTGCACAAACTTACTTTCCTTCCTGTTGTTTCTCGTTATCTCTCTTTCTTCCCAGTCACGTTTCTCCTTCCCTTTCTCCCTCTGCCCTACCCTCTCCCTTTGATTATTTCTCATCTCAAGCTTTATCTCTCTAGGTCTCTTTCAAACTCTTCTCTCCTTCCTATCCCTTTCTCTTCTCTCCCTCTCTTCTTTCCTCCTTCCCTCCTCCTGACATCTGAGCTCCCTTCACAGGCCTCCTCCTGCTCCCCCAATGTGCACAACTGCACACATTTTACATTTTATGTCATATTTTTACAGTACCTTTTCATATTTAAATGTGTTTATATGCACAAATACTTGCCACTGTGTTTCAGTTATCTATGGGATTCAGTACTGTAGCATGCTATATAGGCTTGTAGCCTAGAAGCAATAGGCTACACCAGTGGTTCTCAACCTTGGCTGCACATTAGAATCACCTGGGAATCTTTTTAAAATCCTGATTTCTGGGCCTCATCCTCCAGAAATTGTTTCTCTGTTATGGGGTGGGGCCACAACATTAGAAACAAAGAAACAGAATTTCCGGAGGATGAGGCCCAGAAATCAGGATTTTAAAAAGATTCCCAGGTGATTCTAATGCACAGCCAAGGTTGAGAACCACTGGGCTACACCATCTAGGATTGTATAAGTATCTATATATATAAAAGCCTAAGTGACTGAACGACTGAATGACCAAACAACTGGTCGACTGGTCACTATGGCGTGCACTGACTACCAGAGGGCAGACGCTCAACACAGGAGCTGCCCCCTGGTGGTCAGTGCTGTCCCAGCGACCTACCAGCCCAGTGGCAGCCACTCACTCCCTCAATAGTCCTGCAGGTCCAATCTCCAGAGAACGGGCCAGGCACCGATGGACGGGCACCGCCGGCACAATCCCTACAGCGCCACAAGCCTCCTGGAAGTCGGCCTCAGACACCACGGCCACTTCCCCTCCCGAGACACTCTGCAAGGAAGAAACGATATAAAAGTGGCCGCCAGGTGGCTCCTGACTACCAATGCGAACTTCAGTGGGATGGATCCAGATCCCGGGCCAGCAAGGGCATCCCAGCCCCCCTCAGCCCCCTCAGGATGGGCACCAGACACAGGGCTCATGGCTGGCGAGCACCACTCCAGCGGCATGAGCCTCCAATCAGGACTGACTGGGCGTTAGCCCGTGGCAGGTGCAGCAGGGCCAGGATGAGTGGGAGTGGAAGGCAGGAGCGGCAGGCAGAGTTGGACTGCCGGTTTCGGCCCAATCCCCACCACACCAAGGGACCCCACCCGTGCATGAATTTGTGCACCGGGCCTCTAGTACTCTATAATATTCACACAATGACAGGCCGATAGCTATGATGCACACTGACCACCAGGGGGCAGACGCTTGACGCAGGAGTGAAAACCACAGGCATGGAAACATGGAACAGACTGATGAATCTCAGATGAAAGTGGGGAGAGGGGAGAGCAGGAAGAGATTACCCAAAGATCTTATATGCATACTAGAGGACCGGTGTACGGATTCATGCTCCGCTTGGTCCCTCAGCCTGGCCTGCAGGGATTGGGCTGAAACCGGCTCTCCAACATCCCCCAAAGGGTCCTGGATTGCGAGAGGGCACAGGCCAGGCCGATGGACCCCACCAGTGCACGAATCTGTGCACCGGGCCTCTAGTTAAATATATTATACCCCTGCCTTCTGGCCTCCATTGTTTCTGATGAGAAGTCAGCTGTTAATTTTATTTGAGTTCCTTTGTATATGACAAGTCATTTTCTCTTAATGCTGTCAAGATTTTCTCTTTGGCTTTCAGCATTTTTACTATGATGTATCTGGGTGTGGATTTCTTTCTATTTGTCATAATTGGATATTGTTGAGCTCCATGGATATGTAGATTAGTGTTTTTCACCAGTTGGGAAATTTTTAAGCATTTTTTCTTCCAAT
Organism: Myotis lucifugus; assembly: GCF_000147115.1. Lineage (NCBI taxonomy): Eukaryota > Metazoa > Chordata > Mammalia > Chiroptera > Vespertilionidae > Myotis > Myotis lucifugus. The sequence goes on from NW_005872536.1 coordinate 21,641, forward strand.
ATTATTTCTTTTTTTCTCCTCTCATCCTAGTATTTTCATTATATATATGTTTATGTGCTTAACAGTGTTGCACATTTCCCTGAGGTTCTCTTTCATTTTCTTCATTCTATTTTCTCTTTGTTCTTTGAGTTGATTAATGCCTATTGATCTATCTTTAAGTCCACTGGTTCTTTTGCTAGTTCAAATCTACTGTTTGAACCACTCTAACACATTTTATTTCATGTTTATACTTTTTAACTCCAGAATTTGTATTTGATTCTTTTTAATAGTTTCTACATCTATTGATATTCTCTATTTGATGAAACATTGTCTTTATATCTTCCTTAACTTTTTGAAGCATGGTTTGCTTTAGTTCTTTGAACATTTATAATGGTTACTTTGAGTCAGTCTTTGTCTGTTAAATATTACATATGGACCCTCTTAGAAGCACTTTCTTTTTTCCTGTGTAAAAATGCTTCTGTTTGCATGTCATAATTATTGTTGAAAACTAGACATTTTAAGTAATATATTGTAGCAACTTTGGATTACTCTTTCCCTTCCTGGGGGCTTATTTTCATTGTTTTGTTGTTTGTTTAATGACGTAGCGAGACAATTTTAGCATGATGCCATTGCTGTTGCTCCTCTGGGGGCCGAGCCTTGAGCATGCACACAGCCATCCTGGGATGACAGTGGTCTTAGCAGGGCTCTCTTGGATTGTCTCCTTCCCTGATTTCTCTGTTAGGCTGTCTTCTTCTTTTGGTATTACTCTCCATCCTTTAGGCACCACTAACTAACAATCAATGGCTTTATAGTTTTTGACAATGCCCTGAGGCATGCATTTCTCAGCAGTCTGATACAATTATATTTGGACAAGAGTAGATTTTGAGGCCAGTCTTTGAGGTTTGCTTTGTCCTGGGATGGATGGGGGGAGGAATGTCTTCTTAGCTTGTGTCTTTCCCTGGTTCTCTCTGGTAAGCTAGATGGTCTATGTTTTAGCTTGTTTCTCTTAATACAGAGGAGCGATTGTTTTTGAGAGCAGCCTTAGGATCAGACTTCTCCATATTCTTTTTCAAATAATGTCGGTTCCTTTGGGGCTCTCTTTTCTTATGGGTTGCCTCTTCTCCTGGGCAATGTCTCTGATCCACTATTCTGGGTGCTGGATGAAGCAGTAACCTCTGATCTTTATGGCTCGCCTTTCTCAGTCTGAAAACTCTGCTCTAAGCTAGGGCAAGGGTGGTTAGGGCCCTCATAGTCTTGGTCTTCTGTGCCTAGTGTAGAGCCTCTGTGTTATAGGTGAGGGTTTGGTGGAGGAAGGGAGCTCCTGGCCGCTCAGCCACACTCAGCAGGAATTCAACTTGGAATTAGAGGAGATTAGAAATGCTGGTGGTTTGCCCTTCTCATGAGGTAAAATGAGGTTTGATTTGGTGCTGAAGGGGAAGGGGGCATCACCTTCTTGGTGACACTCACCCAGGGAAGTTCTGTTAAGTTGAGGGTGTGGAGGGAAAGAAGGAACTGGCCATAGCTCAAGTGCTACAGATTCTTACTGTTCTTACCAACTTTTAGTATGTTTTCTTGAATAAATGTTTTTTCATTTGTTATATGCCCTTAGGAAATTTCCAGAAACTTTAACTGCTTTTTAAAAAAAGTAGCTATTGCCAGATTTGCTGTTTTCTATGGCGAGTGAGTTTCATGGTGCTCCTCACGCTGACATTTCATTATGAACTTTTTAATGAACTATCAAATTATTTTCCAAAGTATTTGCAATGCATTGCATTCCCACCAATCCCAGTTCTTCTACATTCTCAGTCTGTGGTCAGTCTTTTTAATTTTAGTAATTCCATTAGGTGTGTAGTGATATCTCCTTATGTTTTTAGTTTGAATTTTCTGATTACTAATGATGGCTGGGCATTTTTTCATGTGCCTACTTGCTATTTATATATATATATTCATTGGTAAAGTGCCTGTTCAAAGCTTTTGTCAATTTTTAAAGTAGATTTATTTTTATTGAGATTTTCCTATTAATTATGTTCTTAATAGATGTATGTTTCATAAAGTTTTTCCCCATAGTCTGTAGTTTGTCTTTTCATCCTTTTAAGAGTATTTGTTGCAAAGCAGATGTTTTTATTTTTGGTGAAGTTCAAGCTGTCAATTTGTGTGTGTTTTTATGAATGGTGCTTTTGATGGTGTAGCTAATAAATTTTTGCCTAACCCATGATCACAAGTTTTCTCTTATGTTTTCTTCTTCAAGTTTTGTGGTTTGGGCTTTTACATTTATGTATACAATCCATTTTGATTCAATTTTAGATATGTTTTGGATTGATGTTCAATTTTTTGGCCTCTTGATACCCAATTGTTTCAGTACCATTTGTCGAAAAGACTATCCCTTTCTTTACTGAATTTGTTATACGTCAGCTAACTGTAAATATGTATTTAGGAACATTTATATATGGACTATTCTGTTCCACCAGTGTATTTATTATCTCCATGCTAATATCACATTGTTTTTATTATTGTAATTCTTTGATAAGTCATATAATCAGCTAGTATTAGTCCTCCAACTTATTTTTCTTTTTAAGAAAAGTTTTGGACCTTTTAAAATATTTTCTGTTTTTAGTTAACTTTTTAAAATTAGAATGCAGTTATAATAACTGTTTTAATATTCTTCTCTGCTAATTCTAATATCGATGTCATTTCTGAGTCAGTTTTGATGAATTGACTTTTCATTATAGGTTATGTATTCCTGCTTCTTATCATGCCTAATAATTTTGTACTGGGTGCCAGGCATTGTGAATTTTACCTTGTTAGGTGCTGAGTAATTTTGTATTTCTACAAATATTATATTATTGAGCTTCATTCTAAAACACAGTAAATTTACTTGGAACAGTTTGATGATTTGAGGTCTTGTTTTTAAGATTTATTTGGTGTGGCCAGAGCAGCACTCAGTGTAGGGCAAATGACTCCTTCCTGAGGCAAGAATTTTCTGTGTATTTTTCCCAATGCCCTGTGAGTTGTGAGGTTTTCCAATCTGGCTGGAGGGAACAGGTGCTTAGCATCATTGCCTCTAATTCTTTCAGGAGGTGTTTTTGTTGTTGTTGTTGTTTGTTTTTTATCCTTCAATAGTTTCTCAACATGCATATGCTGATCCATATTCTGCTACATACCTAAAGAGGGCCTTTTATAGTTCTTTAAAGTTCCCTCTGTATAAGTCTCTACTCACTAGTCCTCTATCCTATAACTCTAGCCATCTGGCCTCCCCAAACTCTCAGCTTTGTCTCTCAACTCAGGGAGACCAGCAGACTTCATCTGAGTTCTCTGCCCCTGTATCATGTCCTAGAAACTCTAAAAGGCAGAAGTTGAAGTAATCATGGGTCTCACCTATTTTCCTGGGTCTTGAAGATTACTATCCTTTATTGCCTAATGTCCAATATCTTGAAAAACCATTTCTTCACTCTCCCATTATTTTTTGGTTATTTTAGGTAGGAGGGTAAATCTGTATTCTCTTACTCCATCTTGGCCAGAAGCAGAAATATTTTTATAATTTAACTTTATAAATTTATTTTCATAAAGAATGGCTGCCTTGAAAGGATATGAAGGGTAGACTGGAAGGCCAGGGTTTAAGGAATTAGGATCACACTCAGAGATATGTTTGGAGGCTGGCAACACGGGAAAGACCAGGAGGGACCACTCAGGTCCATCGGGGTTTTGGCCATGATTCCTGCTCCAGGAAGGACTTTGCTTTTGTAGCCACTGCTTCAGTCTTGTGACCTATAGTGGTTAGAGGCTTGGTAGGAAGGGTTCAGCCTGGGGGCTCTGGCTGCCTTTGCCCTATGGTAAAGGACCCATCCCTGGCCCCTTTGGTGTTCAGACAAAGCTCTGTCCTGGGCACATCTTTTCCCAGCTATCATCCTACCTGCTGACATGGAGGTAGGCAGGAACACTTTGAGGTGGCATAAGGTGTGGCCAGAGTCAGGTGATACCAGTGCATCTCAGGTGTCACCTGAGGCTACTGGAATTACCTTGGCGGATGGTAGTGATTCCTAATGCCTGTCCATATGGGAAGATGTGGAATCAGGCACTTGGTCTACCTTGAGATGACCCAGGAAAGCCCTTGTTCCCTGGAAATCCTGGGACTGTGTTCTGCATTCAAAAGAAAAAAGCCAATGCATTTCTTTGACCTTAAGAGTCCATTCTAAGAATCTGTGCTCCAGTGAGATAAAATTGGTGACATGCACAAGACATTTGTGCAAGGAGTTTCACTGTGGTGGTGCTATGGGAACAAAGGTTTAGAAACAATTCGTGTCTTCCAATAGCAGACTGGGTAAATATTTTATGCTCCTTCCATCAAATGGAATGTCAGGCTGCTGATGAAGAGATAAAGGCAGATCCAAATATGTGACAGGGACCATGATATATTGTGAAATGGTAAAGACAAGGTGCAGAAAGGGTTCAAAATACTGCTGTAGTGGACACAGTCCTGCACGCACAAATCCTGACTCACATGCTCATATATATGAAATTGTGCATTACAGTCTCCTGTATCTGTCTTCTTTCATTCAACACAATGATTTTGAGACTCATTCATGTTGCTGTATCAGCAATGAACTTATTTATATTACTGAATAATATTCCACTGTATGGATGCATCACAGTTTGTTTGCTTTTTCTCCTTTTGATGAGCATCTAGGTTGTTTTAATTTGGGGAAGTTATTAATAAAACTTCTATTAACATTTGCATATAAATCTTTGGATGGATACATGATTTCCTTTCTCTTTGGTCAAAACTTAGGAAACTAGTGTTGAGTCATATGGTGAATATACTTTTAACTTTATGAGAAATTACCAAAACTTCCTCCAAAGTGATTATACTATTTGACATTTCTAATAGTTTTGTATGAGGTATTCAGTTACTTCACACCTACACTTATATTTTATATTGTCATTCTTTTAACTTTTAGCTACTTTGATGGGCATGTAGTGGTGGTATCTCACTTTTCATGTTTCTATTGGCTATCTGTATATCTTTTTGTGTGTGACATCTTTTTCAAGGCCATTTTTATAGTCTTTTTATTATTGAGTTGTGGGAGTTATTTATATATTCTGGATACAAGTCCTGAAAGTGAGAGAGGTATGAGAGAGAGAGAGAGAGAGAGAGAGAGAGAGAGAGAGAGAGAGAGAATTCGTATTTTCTTTACTAGATAACTTGTCCATACATTTTCTTACTGGTGTCTTCTGATGAGGAGAAATAAACTTTTAAATTTGATGAAGTACCAATTATTTTTTTTCAAGTTAGTGGTTACTGTGTCCTCTCTAAGAAAACTTTGCCACTTGAAGGTTGTAAACGTATTCTTTTATGATTTCTTCAAGTCCTAGTTATTTCTTTCCAGTTCTATTTTTTATATTTAGCTTCTGATTTATCTAGAATTAATTAGGTACATGGTATGAGGTCGGGTTAAGATTATTTTTCCATCATATTTAAATGTAGTTGCTTTGGAACCATTTGTTGGAAGAGTTTCCTATCTCCGTTCAATTGCTTTGGAGCTCTGCCAAAAGATAGTTAGCTCTAGGCCCTGAAGAGGAAGGTGGGGTACATGGGTGTGGGCTTCTCGGGCTGTATCTGGTCTGCCCCCACTCAGCTTTGTCCCCCAATAGTTCTTTCTCCCCAGCTCTGACCCCTCTCTCTGTAGGGGCTCCCATTGCCCCATGAAGGTGGTAAGGCTGCTAGCCCTGGTCTGTGCTACTACAGAGCATGCTCCTTTCTCTATTACTCTGAAGGATCCAGATTCCTTCTCCTCTGCAATTTAAGCTTTAAGGACATTTACCATTTCTCACTCACCTATCCAGCTATCCGGCCAATGTTCAAGAAAAACAACTTGAAAGACTGCAGTAGCTGGGCTACTCATTGATAAGTCAATCAGTGAGGCTGACAGGCTGCAAGGACACTCCAGCCTTGTAGCCTGTCACCTCTGGAGAAATGATGAGTTCCTGGCAGACATAGGCTGTGAATGGATTTGGAGAAACCTGACTCACACACAGGAATCCAGAGTCTCTGCACAGATGCCAAATTACATTCTGGATCAGATGGTCACCGATCTCCCTTACCCATCAATTAAAGATGAGACTCATCCATGATTGAGGCCTAGATCCTGAAAACCAATTGCTATAGAAGTATTATTCTAGGTGGGTTCGTAGTCTCAGCCTTGCTTCATATCTCTGGGAAATTGCATGCTGGAGAAACCAGTTGGACTACATATCCCAGAGGTCAGACTAAAAAAGAAGTTCAAGCATGGGGCATTGCTTGAATATGAGAATATCACTGTTCAGATTCTCAAAAGCACATGCACAACAGCTCGCAAGATGTGGTTGGGCTTGAGCCTCATAGTCAGCCAGCCTGAGGAGAGATCCCACCCATGAACAGGACATCAACAATCACGACCCAATAACAACAGGAGAGCCCAAATAACCCACACAAAGGATTTTCCTAGAGCATCCATCTCAGGAGATCAAAGAGGCTGCACCACTGGGTCCAACAGGACACTTATTACATAAGGCCACCGCATGAAAACTGGGAGGTACAGCAGTTCTATCTAATACATAGAAACAAACACAAAGGGACAGGAAAGGTGGGGAGACTAAGAAACAGTCCCCAAATGAAAGAAAAGGAAGAAGCTCCAGAAAAAGAGCTAAATGAAGTGGAAGTAAACAATTTATTAGATATAGAGTTCAAAGTAATGGTTATAAGGATGCTTAAGCAACTTAGTGAGAATAACAAGGAACTATAACAGCATGAAAAATGAAATAGAAACCATGAACAAGAACCAGTCAGAAATGAGGAATACCATAACAGACATCAAGAATATACTGAAAGGAATCAAAAGTAGATTGATTAAAGCAGAGAATCAAATCAGTTATTAGGAAGACAAGGTAGAAAAAAAATCCAATCACAGCAGCAAAAAGAAAAAAATAATTAAAAAGCAGGAGGATAGGTTAAGGCAGGGGTCCTCAAACTTTTTAAACAGGGGGCCAGTTCACTGTCCCTCAGACCGTTGGAGGGCCGGACTATAGTTTAAAAAAAAACTATGAACAAATTCCTATGCACACTGCACATATCTTATTTTAAAGTAAAAAAACAAAACGGGAACAAATACAATATTTGTATTTGCATGTGGCCCGCGAGCCTTAGTTTGAGGACCCCTGGGTTAAGGGAACTGAGGGACAACATAAAACAACATTTGCATCATAGGGGTACTTGAAGAAGAAGAAAGTGAGCAAGGAATGGAGAACCTGTTTAAAGAAATAATGACAGAAAATTTCCCTAACATGGCGAAGGAAAATGTCACACAAGTTCAGGAAGCACAGAAAGTCCCAATCAAGATGAACCCAAAGAGACCCACTGCAAGACACATCATAATTAAAATAACAAATGTTATGGACAAAGAAAGAATCTAAAAGGCAGCAAGAGAGAGAAAGAAAGTTACCTACAAGGGAGTTCCCATTAGACTGTCAGCTGATTCCTCAACAGAAATGCTTTAGGCCAGAAGGGATTGGCATGAAGTATGCAAAATAATGAAAAGCAAGGACCTGAATCCAAGACTACTCTAAAGGCTATCATTTAAAATTGAAGGTGAAATAAAGAGCTTCCCAGTCAAAAACGGCTAAAGAAGTACATTACCACCAAACCAGCACAGCAAAAAAAATGTTAAAGGGACCACTTTAAGAAGAAGAAAACAAGAGGCGGGGGGGAGCATAGGTATAAAAAAATGGCAATAGATAACTACTTATAAATAATAACCTTAAATGTAAATGGACTAAGTGCTCCAATCAAAAGATGTAGGGTAGCTGAATGTCTGAGAAAACATGACCTATATATATGCTGTCTACAAGAGACCCACCTCAGAACAAAAGATTCACACAGACTGAAAGTGAAGGGATGAAAAAAAGTATCCCATGCAAATGGAAATGAAAAAAAAGGCTGGGCTAGCAATACTAATATCTGGCAAAATAGACTGCAGAACAATGCCCATAACAAGAGGCAAAGAAGGTCACTATGTAATACTAAAGGGATTGAACCAACAAGAAACTATAACCCTCGTAAACATATATGCACCCAACATAGGAGCAAACTAAATATATTTTTTAAACTCTTGGAAGATTTTAAGGAAGAGATTGATAGAGATACAATCATAGTAGGGTATTTTAACACCCTACTGACATCACTGGATAAATTCCAGACATAAAAATCAACAAGGAATCAGTAATCTTAAACAACACACTGGATCTGATGGATTTAATTAATATTTACAGAACATTTCATTCCAAAGTGGCAGAATGTACATTCATCTCAAGTACACATGGAACATTCTCAAAGATATACCACATGTTAGGACACAGAATAAGTCTTAACAAATTGAAGAATATTGAAATCATATCCAGCATCTTCTCAGATCATAATGGCATTAAACTAGAACTCAACTACAATAAAAAAACCTTTAAAAACCTTCAAACATTGAGGCTAAATAGCATGTTATTAAACAATGAATGGACTGCCAATGAGATCAAGGAAGAAATAAAAAGCTTCCAGAAACAAATGAAAATGAACATGCAACAACCCCAAATCTCTGGGACACAGTGAAAGCAGTCCTGAGAGAGAAGTACATAGCATTACAGGCTTACTTCAAGAAACAAGAAAAAGCTCCAATAAACAATATAGCCCTACAAGTAAAAGAAATGGAAATAGAACAACAAGAAAAGCCTAGAGTAAGTAGAAGGAAGATCAAGTGGAAATAAATGACATAAAGACAAAAAAAAAACATTGCAAAAGATCAATGAAACCAAGAGTTGGTTCTTTGAAAAGATAAACAAGATTGATGAATCTTTAGCCAGACTCATCAAAAAACAAAGAGAGAAGACCCAGATATATAAAGTGAAAGAGGTGAAGTAGCAACCAACATCACAGAAATACAAAGGATTGTAAGAAAATAACATGAACAACTACACTGAGTGGCAGGTTATTATGACCGGCCAGATTATTATGACCACCCTATCAGTACTTCATTGGGCCACCTTTTGCCTTCAATACTGCAGCGATTCTTCTTGGCATTGACTCCACGAGATGTTGAAAGGTGATGCGAGGAATCTGACACCATGCCTGATGAATAGCACTGTCCAGTTCTGTGAGATTTGATGGTTGTGGAACCAGCTGCCTGATGGCTCTTTTAACTTCATCCCACAAATGCTCAATTGGATTGAGATCTGGTGATTGTGGGGGCCACCTAAGCAAGGTAAAGTCTCCCTCATGTTCTTGAAACCACTCCTGCACAATATGAGCACCGTGGCATGGTGCATTGTCTTGTTGGAAGAAGTCATCTCCATTGGGACACACCATCAACATGATAGGATGAACTTGATCAGCAACGATACTTAGGTATGTTGTGCTATTCAGACTTTTATAATGATCTGGCCCTCTAGCAACTTCAGTGCGAAATTATAACTAATTTGCCTACAAACGTCAGGTGGTTATAATAATCTGGCCACTCAGTGTATATGCCAACAAACTGGACAACCTGGGTAAATGGAAAAATTCCTGAAAACATACAATCTTCCAAAACTGAATCAGGAAGAATCAGAAAAACTGAATAGGCCAATAACAACTACTGAAATTGAAGCAGTAATAATAACTTAAAAAAACACTCCCAGTAAACAAAAGTCCTGGACTGGATGGCTTCACAGGCGGGTTTTACCAGACATTCAAAGAAGAACTAATGCCTATCCTCCTCAAAGTATTCCAAAAAAAATTGAAGAGGAGGGAAGACTTCCGAGCTCTTTTTACAAGGCCAGCATTATCCTAATTCCAAAACCAGATAAAGACACTACAAAGAAAGAAAATTACAGGCCAGTTTCCCTGATGAACATAAATGCTAAAATCCTCAACAAAATATTAGCAAATCAGATACAGCAGTACATTAAAAAGATCATACACCACGATCAAGTGGGATTCATTCTGGGAATTCAAGGCTGGTACAATATTCACAAATCAATAAATGTGATACATCACATAAACAAAATGAAGGATGAAAATCATATGATCATATCAATAGATGCAGAAAAAGCATTTGATAAAATCCAGCACTTATTTATGATAAAAACTCTCAGCCAAGTGGAAATAGAGGGATCATACTTCACCATGATAAAGACCATATATGGCCCTAACTGGTTTGGCTCAGTGGATAGAGCATCAGCCTGCGGACTGAAAGGTCCCAGGTTTGATTCCAGTCAAGGGCATGTACCTTGGTTGTGGGCACATCCTCTGTAGGGGGTGTGCAGAAGACAGCTGATCGATGTTTCTAACTCTCTATCCCTCTCCTTTCCTCTCTGTAAAATATCAACAAAATATATTTTTTTAAAAGATCATATATGACAAACCTATAGCCCACATCATACTCATTGGGCAAAAAATAAAAGTGTTTCCCTTAAGATGAGGAACAAGACAGGGATGTCCGCTTTTACCACTCTTATACAACATAGCACTGACAGTACTAGCTGCAGTGATCAGACAAGAAGAAAAAATAAAATGCATCCAAATTGGAAAGGAGGAAGTAAAACTTATTTTTCACAGATGACATGATATTGTACATAGAAAACATTAAAGGCTTCACCAAAAAACTGCTGGATTTGATCAATGAATTTAGCAATGTAGCAGGATATAAAATAAACATCCAGAAATCGATGGCATTTTATACACCAACTAAAGGGAAGGTGAGGGTGGGGGTTGGGGAGAGAGATTAACTGGAGAACTTATATGCATATATGCATAGCCCATGGACACAGACAATAGAATGGTGAAGGCTTGGGAGGGATGGGTGTGGGGAGCAGGGAGTCAATGGGAAAACACACACACACACACACACACACACACACACACGGGACATCTGTAATACTTTCAACAATAAAATAAAATTTAAAAAAAGAGGACATACTGATGTCCAATAGACATGAAAAAATGCTCAACATCACTAATCATCAGAGAGATGCAAATTAAAACTACAATAAGGTATCACCTCACACCTGCCAGAATGGCTACCATCAATAAATCAACAAGCAAGTGTTGGCGAGGATGTGGAGAATAGGGAACCCTAGTACACTGTTGGTGGGGATGCCAACTGGTGCAGCCACTGTGGAAACAGTATGGGGTTTCCTCAAGATATTAAAAATGGAGCTGCTGTTTGATCCAGCAATCCCACTTCTAGGAATATATCCTAAGAAGCCAGAAACACCAATCAGAAAGAATGTATGCACCCCTGCATTCATAGCAGAATTATTTACAATAGCTAATATCTGGAAACAGCCCAAGTGCCCATCAGTAGTTGAGTGGATAAAAAAAGCTGTGGTACATTTACACTATGGAATACTACATGGCAGTAAAAAAGAATGAACTCTTACATATGCAAAAGCCTGGATCAACCTGGAGAGTATTATGCTAAGTGAAATAAGCCAGTCAGAGAAAGACAAATATCACATGATCTCACTTATATGTGAAATCTAGTGAACAAAATAAACTGATGAACAAAATAGGTCCAAAGACATGGATTCATGGAACAGAAAGACAGATCTCAGAGAGGAAGGGTGTGGAGGGGATGGGAAGATAGTAACCAAAGAACATATGTGCATATGTGCATAACCCATGATCACAGACAATAGTGTGGGGAAGTCCTGGGGTGGGGTGGTGGCTAGGTGGAGGGAGGCAAAGAGGAGGAAATGGGGGGTAAAGGGGAACAAGTGGGGGACATCTCTAATACTGTCAACAATAAATAAATAAATAATAGCTTTATAAGGGTGTATCTACTTTGACTATATTCAACTCAATTAATTAGTTTGCCTATCCTCATGCAAGTACCATAATGAGTCCATAAATTTCACCTTCTTTGTCAAGATGGCTTTGGATATTCTCGGTCCTTCACATTTCTATATAAATTTTAGAATAAACTTGAAAAAATTCTCAACATCATTAATCATGAGAGAGATGCAAATTAACACTACAATGAAAGAACAGGCTGCTGAGATTTTGATTGGGGTTGAATTAACTCTATAGATTACTTTGAGAAGCAACATTTTAGCAATGTTATCTTTCATTGAACGTAGTACATATATAGCAATATTTCCAATCTCTGTGTATTTTACTTCTATTTTCTTGTCTTGTTGCACTGGATATAACCTGAAATATATATATTAAATAGAAAAAATGAGAGCAAATATTCTTACCTTATTATCAACCTAAGAAGCATTACATGTGATGCTAATTGTCTGTTTCTTATAGATACACTATATCTGATTGAGGAAATTTTCCTCTATCCCTAGAATTTGCTAAGAGTTTTTATTATCCATATGATGGGATTTGGATAGATGTTTAATTTTTCAAATGATTTTCTGTATCTATTGAGATGATCATATGATATTTTCCCCATTCTGTTATTGTGGTAAATTATATTGATTTTTAAAAATTTCTTTTTGAAATTTTATTTTTCAATTATGGTTGACCTTCAATATTATTTTATATTAGTTTCGGGTATCCAGCATAGTGAATAGACAATTATATAATTTATGAAGTGATACCCCCGATAAGTCTAGTACCCACCTGACACCATACATAATTATTACAATATTATTGACTATATTCTTTATGCTGCACTTAACACCCCCAAAGATTACTTTGTAACTACCGATTGGTACTTCTTAATCAATTTAACTTTTTCACCCAGCCTTCAACCCTTCTCCCATCGGGCAAACCTCATTTTGTTCTCTGTAGCTATGAGTTTGTTTCTGTTTTATTTGTCCATTTATTTTATTTTTTTTACATTCCACATATAAGTGAAATCATACAGTATTTATTTTTCTCTATCTAACTTATTCCACTTAGCATAATGCCCTCCAGGTCCATCCCATGTTGTTGCGAATGGTAAGATTTCATTTTTTTATGACCAAGTGATATTCCATTGTATATATGTATTGCCACTTAAAAAATTATATATATATATTTAGAGAGGAAGGGAGAGGGAGAGAAAGATAGAAACATCAATGATGAGAGAATCGTTGATCGGCTGACTCCTGCATGCCCCAACCTGGGCATGTGCCCTGACCTGGAATCAAACAGTGACCTCCTGGTTCATAGATTGACACTCAACCACTGAGTCATGCGGGCTGGGCTATATCCCACTTTTTTACCCACTCATCTATTGAAGGGCACTTGGGCTGCTTCAATATCTTGATTTGGCTATTGTAAATAACCCTACAATGAACATAGGGATGCATATACCTTTTTAAATTAATGTTGTGGACTCCTTTGAACATATACTCAGAAGAAGAATCACTGGGTAATAATTTTTGAGGAAACTCTACACCATTTTCCATAGAGGCTGCACCAATCTTCATTCCCAACAACAGTACAACCAGGGTTCCCTCTTTCCACATCCTCACCAACATTTGTTGTTTGTTGATTTATTGATGATAGCTATTCTGACAGGTCTGAGGTAATTATCTCATTACTAGAGCCTCGATGCATGGGATTTGTGCACTGGGGGCGTGGCCTGTGGGAGTGCTGCTCATCTGGGTCAGCCAAGGGGCTGTGGACCTGCCCTCTGAGAGAGAATCATCCATCAGCTGCCTCCTGACACCCCCTACTGGGGATTGAGCCCACAACCCAGGCATGTACCCTGACTGGGAATCAAACCATGACCTCCTGGTTCTTGGTTTGACACTCAACCACTGAGCCACACTGACCAGGCTCCTAGGTATTTTATATTTTGATGCAATTGTAAATGGGATTGTTTTATTAATTTCCCTGTTAGTTCACTATTGGTGTATAACAACACAACGATTTCTGAATATTAATTTCATATCTTGCTAGTTTTCTGAATTCATTTATCAGTTCTTGTAGTTTTTTTGGTGGAATCTTTAGGGTTCTATCCATCCTATATAATAAAGAGGTAATATGCAAATTAATCCTCACACCCTCACAAGATGGCTGCCTATGACCAGGCTGGCAGGGGAGTTAGTGAGGGATGAACAAATGACTGAACAGCAGGCTGCATGGGGCGACCGAGCCAGCAGGGAGGCCATGGGGGCAACCAGTCTGGTAGGGGGAGCAGATAGGGGTGACCAGGCTGGCAGAGGGGTGCAGTTGAGGGCAACCAGGCTGGTGGGGAGGGGAAGCAGTTAGGGACAACCTGGCCGGCAGAAGGAAGCAGTTGGGGATGACCAGGCTGGTGGGGGGGGGGCATTTGGGGGCTACCTGGCTGGCAGCAGGGGCCAGTTAGGGGCGACCAGGCCTGCAGGAGGGACAGTTAGGGGCGACCAGTCAGGCAGGCAGGTGAGCAATTAGGAGCCAGAGGTCCAGGATTGTGAGAGGGATGTCCAACTGCCGGTTTAGGCCCAACCCCCCGGATTGGGCCTAAACTGGCAGTCGGACATCCCTCGAGGGGTCCCGGATTGGAGAGGGTGCAGGCTAGGCTGAGGGACACCCCCAAACCCAGGCACGAATTTTGTGCACTGAGCCTCTAGTATAATATAATGTCATCTGTAAATAATAACAGTTTTACTTCTCCCTTTCCAATTTGGGTGCCTTTTACTTCTTTTCCTGTCTGATTGCTGTGGCTAGGGCTTCCAATGCTGTGTTGGTGAAAGTGGCCTTGGTCAGTTTTTCACAGTGGTTAGAGGACCAGCCCATGCACCAGAGGGTCACAGGTTCAATTCCCAGTCAAGGGCATGTCACCAGAGGGTTGCAGGTTCGATCCCTGGCCCCAGTTGGGGTGTGTGCAGGAGGCAACTAATCAATGTGTCTCTCTCACATTGATGTTTCTCTTACTCCCTCTCTCCCCCTCCCTCCCTCCACTCTCTCTAAAAAAATCAATGGAAAGTATATCCACAGGTGAGGGTTAACAACTAAAAAACAAACAAACAACAAAAAACCTGTTAAATGTGGACAATCCTGTCTTGCTCCTGGTCTTAAGGAAACACTTTTAGCTTTTTTTCATTGAGTATATTGTTAGCTGTGGGCTTATCACATATGGCCTTAATTATGTTACCTCTATTCCCACTTTGCTTAGAGATTTTATCATAAAATTATATTGATTTTTGAATATTAAACCAACCTTGCACTCCTGATATTAACACATACATGTGTACATGTACACACACACACACACACACA
>NW_005872536.1:36918-41373 GCF_000147115.1 Myotis lucifugus
TGTAATGTCCTTTACTAGTTTTGTTATAAAGGTTTTGTTAGTTCATAGAATAATGGGAACTTATCCTCAACCTTAGTGAAGCTTAGAGTTTTTTTTGTGGGAAAAGTTTTAGTTTTTAGTATGTGTAGGACTATTTATGTTTAGTGTGTATGTGTGTTATGTGATGGGGGGTGGGGGCAAAGAGAGAGAGAGAAAATTTTGGCTTTAGCTATTTGTTTATTTCATCAAGGTTGTCTAATCTATTGGTACAAAATTGTCCATATTGTTCCTTTATTATTTGTTATTGTCTTCAGAACCTGTAATTGATTGCATCTTCTCTTTCATTGATAAGACTGATAATTTATGTTTTCTGTATTTTTACTTCAATTGGCCTAGCTAGGGGTTTTTATCAATTTTATTGATTGATTCAAATAACTAACTTTTATTTCATTGATTTTCTTCTATTGTTTGTTTATTGTATATTTCATTGATTTCTGTTATTGTATTTATTATTTTCTTACTATTTTGAGTTTAATTTTCTAAATTGTTAAGATGGATACTTAGATAATTGATTTTAGACCCTTCTTTGATAATATAAATCTTTAAAGCTTTAAATTCCTTATAAATTTTCTTATTTACCTTCTGTCTTCCTCTTTGACCTGTGGGTTATTTGAAAGTGTGTTACTTTTAAAGATTTGAGGATTTTCTTAATTCTTTACAATTATGGATTTCTAATTTAATTCTGTAGTAGCCAAAAACACATGCTGTATAATTTTAATTCTTTATAATTAAGACTTATTTTGCTGACTTTAAAAAAATACATATTTTCCAGTACTATGTTCTATAGATGTCAATTAGGTTAACTTGGTTTATAATGTTGTTTAGAACTCCTGTATCCTTATTGAATAGTCTATTTTTTTAATCAGGTACTCAGAAAGAAAGGTCAAATCTACAACTATATTCTTTGATGTGTCTATTTCTCTCTTTAATTATCTTCGCTTTTACTTCTATGAATTTTGAGACTCTGTTATTAGGTGCACTGACTTTTAGAATTGCTATGTCTCCCGGAAGAATCCCCTTATCATTATAAAGCAGTTTTCTTTCTCAAGTAATATTTCATGTTTTTATATTTTCACACATATTTACCATTTCTGGCACTCTTCATTTCCATCGATATAATTTCTTTTCAGCCCAAAGAACTTTCTTTCAAATCTCCTGGTGTTGAATTCAGTCAGCTTTTGTTTGAAAATACCTTTATTTTTTATTTATTTTTAAGGGACATTTTTGCTGTCTATAGAATTCTAGGGGTTTTTTTCTTTCAGAATTTCAAAGATGTAATTCTATTGTCTTTTGCTGTTTCTGATGATAACTCAGTGGTATTTTATCTTTGTTACCCTATATATAATTATGTCTTCTTGTCTGGCTGATTTAAGATTTTTCTCTTTAACTTTACTTTTTAACCATTTGAATGTGATTTGCCTTCGTGTGGTTCTCTTTCTGTCTCAGCCACTTGAGTTTTATTATGCTCCTAGCATCTGCAGGCCTATAGTTTTCATTCAATTTCAAAAATTTTCTGCCATTATTTCTTCAAATATTTTTCTGCCCCAAATCTATCTATCTATCTGTCTATCTATCTATCTATCTATCTATCTATCTATCTATCTCTGTCTCTATTTCTCTACTTTTGGGACTTCAATTTTACATATATTAGACTAATTGATATTTTCCCACACAACCCTGAGGCTCTTTTATTTATTTTTAGGTCCTTTTTCTCTGCATGTTTCAGTTGGCTCGTTTCTATTGCCTTCAGGTTTACTGATCTTGTCTCCTGCAGTGTTTAAATTGATATTAAACCCATCTAGAGAATTTCACTTTGCAAATATTTTATCTATCAGCTTTAGAATTTCCAGTTGAATTTTGTCTATAGTTTAATTTTCTGATAAAATTCAACTTTTTCTTCATCCCATCCCGTACTTTAAATTCTTGACCATAGAATATTGTATAATATAGCGTAATAATCATTTGAAATTTCTGTCTGCCAATCCAATGTGTTTTATTTCTGTCTGTTTACATAGACTTTTTTTTTGCTCCTGATTTAGTCCCCTTTTCCTGCTTCTTTATGTCCAGTAATTTTTTATTGTGTTTCAAACATTGTGGATGCTACGCTGTTGTGAGCCTGGATGTTGTTTCTCGTTAGAGTGTTGACTGGTCTTCTGACAGGCAGTGAAAACTGGCAGATGAACTTGATCCTGTTGAGGCTTGATTTTAGAAGGTTTAGGGTGGATCTAGAGTAGGCAGACCTCCGAGGTCCCTGAGCATTGCACCACCTTCCGAATCTCCATTTAGATCTCAACCACCCGATAGTTGTTCTCTGCTAAACCTGTCAGAGGCTTGTCCTGTGCACTTACAACTCAGTATTCTTCTAAGACTCTGAGATGCCCTATGCAGAACTCTGGTACATGCCCGCACAGCTTCCTCCTTCCCAGGACCTTGCCATCAAATTCTACCCACCTCAGGCGTCCTGAGCTCCAATCCGCTCCCTCTTCCCCGTGAATTCTCTATTCAGGCTCCTCATCCCTGGGCCACAGTTTGGTGAGTGGCCCCAGCCATAAAGCCAGAATGTAGAGCCTTCCTGGTGGGTTTCCCTGCTTTCAAGAATCGCAGCTCTGCTCTGTGTGATGCTCAGTGTTGAAACAGGCTCCTTCCTATCTCCTTTGCCTAGTTTTACAGTTGCCTGTGGGGATAGGGTAAATCTGACACTCATTACTTCCTGGTGACTGGAGCTGGACGTTGAGACTCACTCATTACTCTTCATCTTTTATTTTTAAACTTTTAACCTTGGGCATGTATTATCTTTATATGATTTTTAATGCGCGTGTAAAAAATCCTAATGCAGGCTTAAAGACTGTGCTTGACCAAGACTGCCACCCATGCAGGCTTCGTTGGACCCTCCCATCTCCCTGGGGTTTGAGAGTGTGGGATGAGCTAACCTGTTGGAGTACTGGCCACCCACTGACTGGTTCTATGTAAGAAACTTGTTCTCTCTGAGCTCCAGTTTCTTATAAGCAAATTAAGAGGGTAATCCCTCCCTCATCAGGTAGCTTTGAGAAGCAGATGAAATTGCTCCTCCAAAGTGCTTGTCACAGTCCATGCGATAGTGTAGAAGCTCCTAAGTCCTGTTTCTTTCTTTTCAGCTTCCCCACTCAGTGCTTAAGTCATTTGATCCAGAGCCTGGAACTTTGCCTTTCTTCCTTCGTAATTTTCATCTTGGGGGAGTAAGTGCAGGATATTGTCCATGTATTCAGGTGACCAGTGGGGCCAAGCCCTGCAGGAGAGCCCTGGATGGATGGATGGATGGATGGATGGATGGATGGATGACTGGATGGATAGATATGTGGGTGGATTACATATGGGTGGAAGGGTGGATGCATGAATACACGAATTAATTAATGTTTATCCTGTTTCCCTTTCTAACCCCCCCCCCCCTCTAGAAACTTAGCTCTCTGAAGGCGGGGCCATACCTCCTGCATCGTGTACATGTAGAGCCCTTGCCAAGGAATGAGTTTGTTCTACTTGTATGTTTTTACTACCTGTTTTGTCCACCAGATTTCTCTCTGCCCGCCCCCCCCTTAACCCCAAGATCTGCTACAGACCCCCTCTAAAATATATCCAGCTCCTTACCTTGCTTACAGCCCCAGTGACCTCATCACCCACACTGGAGCACTCATGCCTGTGCCCAGACCTTCTCACCACCCACAGCTGTACTAAGCCCAGTTGTGCTTTGAGACAGCTGAGCAGACAGGCTTGGTAAACCCAGTCATTTCAGATGGTGAACAGTCCTGCCAGCAAACAAGACAGGGTAATGGTAGGGCAGGAAGGCTTCCAGCAACATCATCCCCAAGTTGGTCCCCTTCCTCTCTCCAGAGTGAAGGGAACTTTCTTATAGGATCCAGCTCAGGACCCAGTGATTAAGGTGCCTAGGGTCCCAGGAGTAAGGGGGAATGACCGGGACAGGAAGGTACTGTCAGCCATGTGGTAAGTGGATGGAAAGTTCATATACACACTCATTTGTTCATTTATTCACTAGGCTTTTATTAAGCACCTACTGTGTAACAGACACTGTTCTAGGCACCGAGGGCAAAGCAATGCACACATCAGACAGGATCCTGCCTTCAGGAGCCTCCATTCTTTGGGAGATGCAGATAATAGACTGATGAACCAATAATGATATAATATAAAATGAAGGCCAAGAAGAAAATAAAACGAAGCAATTGACTGGAGTGATGGATGGTCAGGGCTCTAAGAATGAAGGAGGAGCCAATTGTGAAGTTGTCCAGGGCAGAGGAAACAGCATGCGCAAAGGCCCTGAGACAAGAGCAGGGACCCACAGAGGAGGCTGCAGTGTGGGGTAGAGGGAGGATGGGAGGTGACCCCATCCATAAGGCCCAAAGCCTCATGTGGTTTGATATACCCAGT
>NW_005872536.1:41564-44051 GCF_000147115.1 Myotis lucifugus
CTGCTTCCCCCAGTCTCCTTCCTGCCCCACCTGGGCTCCAGTGGGCCCTGTCAGCCCCAACAGTGAAGGGGCATCGGCACCCCCGGCCCCACATTCACACCCTGCCCCTCGCTGCACCTGCACCTTTCCCGGTGCCCACAGCACACAGGCCTCTCATTGCTCCTGTGCCCCGGGCCCGCGCTGGAGCCTGACCTTCCTCTGAAAGGGCCCCGGCTTCAGCCTTCTTGCTGCTGCCTCCTCCTCAGCTCAGCTCAGCTGGCCAGGTCTGTGGGCTCGTCACCCCTGGAGGTACCCTAGACAGCCTGGCACAGAGGGTGAGAGCCCTGGGGGGGGGGACTCCATCCTGCCCTGCAGTTTGGCCCCTCCCTTCCCCAGGAAAAGCCTGGCCCCCTTCTTAGATGGGATGCCGTCCTGCTCCCCTCAGCTGCCCTCCCCCGCAGGCGGCTTCTGAAGCCATCCCTCCCACATCCCTCATTCCATCCTCAGAGGGGCTTTGGTGCTCTGTCTTAGACAGAAGACTGAGGCCCCTCGATGGGCCATGCTACGCCCAGGAGGAGCACCCTCCCTCTGAGCCATGAGGGGGCCTGGAAGGTCTGAAGGGGGAAAGGCCTGGCCAGGGTGGAGAATGGAATGTGAGGGACAGACAGGTGAGTGGGGGAGGGGTTAGATTCCCAATTCCCTTTGGTATCAGCTGTGGCAGAGGAGGAAGAGAGCATCTGAACCACGTCCAAGGTCTGTGGCCTGTGTACCCACATTCCATTTCCACCCAAATGATGTAAACAAGATGGCCCTGTCCAGCCTGCTCCCTCCCCTCTCAAACCCACAGCCAAGCCTGTAAGTGGAGGTCCAGCTCTCTAGACCCCAAGGGTCCCAGGCCTGGAGCTGCTGGCCAGACCCGGGGGCCGCAGTCCAGCGAGGCGGGCACTCAGCCGCATCACCCACACTGACATGCCAGCTCGGCACCCGCAGCCCCAGCGGCCCCTGAGCAGAACTTTATAAACCGGCTTACAGTTAAGTTCATAAGAAAATCTCTGCAAGTCCCCGCCAGGCAATGGGGATGTTGTCTGATTCCCACAGGCCATAATTTCTGGGGAGAGAAACATTTTTTTTCTCCAAAATGATGGGAAGTCGCTGGTTACGGTTACGGCTGGCTGTTGACGTTGGGAAGCTGTTCTGATGCCCAGAATCCCACCTACCTCAGCTAAATGGTATCTTTATGAAATTAGCAGAACGAGGCTGCACCGAGGGGAGGAAAAAAAATTGAACTTTCAAATTTTAAGTATAATTGGAAAACTGACCTTTGGAAAATATTTTCCCACCCCAGCCCCACGCTAGAGAAGAATGGGCGCTTTATGCGGAGGGCGAGCCGCGACCTTGAGGGATTAGCTGGTCTCTCTGGAGGTGGAAGTGGAGGGTGTGATGGGCTGTCGGGTCCCTCTGGGGGTCCTCGCGTCCAGGGCCGTGGTCAATGGCCAAGGAGGGGCTGGGGACTCTGAGGCCGTTGGTCTGGGAGCGCATGGAGGAGCAGCTGAGGACAGGCCGGTCCCAGGGAGCCTGGGGGAGCCTACTGGGCACCGCTGTCCACCGGCTCAGAACATGTCACAGCAGACATGCCCGGCCTGGTGCGGACGGGAGTGGCCGGCACCCAGTTCTGGTCCATTGGGGCTGAGGTGGAGAGAACAGGAAGGTGCTGGCTGGGCTTCCAGGACACACCCTGCTTTGAAGTAGGTGCTGGGGGCTCAGGATAAAAACAAGGCCCATTCCATCCAGCAACTCGCTGAACACTGATTCAAGGCGGCATGCACACTTACATCCCTCTGAGGCTCGGTTTTCTCGTCTATAAAATGGGATCACAGGAGGAAGACATGACCAGCACTCCGCTCGGGGAGGCCTGATGACCCCTTGCTGTTAGGGCTTGTGGCATGTTGTCTCTCCTGGCTGTCCGGCTCATGGTTAGGGTTAGGGTTAGGGTTATTAGTGTTAGGGTTAGGGTTAGGGTTAGGGTTAGGGTTAGGGTTGTTAGGGTTAGGGTTATTAGGATTAGGGTTAGGGTTAGGGTTAGGGTTAGGGTTAGGGTTAGGGTTAGAGTTAGGGTTAGGGTTGTTAGGGTTAGGGTTAGGGTTAGGGTTGTTAGGGTTAGGGTTAGAGTTAGGGTTAGGGTTGTTAGGGTTAGGGTTAGGGTTAGGGTTAGGGTTGTTAGGGTTAGGGTTATTAGGGTTAGAGTTAGGGTTATTAGGGTTAGGATTAGAGTTATTAGGGTTAGGGTTAGGGTTGGGGTTATTAGAGTTAGGGTTAGGATTAGGATAAGGGTTATTAGGGTTAGGGTTAGGGTTATTAGGGTTAGGGTTAGGGTTATTAGGGTGAGGGTTAGGGTTATTAGGGTTAGGATTGGGGTTATTAGGGTTAAAGTTAGGATTATTATGGTTAGGGTTAGGGTTACAGTTAGGGTTAAGGTTGTTAGGGTTAGGGTTATTAGTGTTAGGGTTA
>NW_005872536.1:52024-53382 GCF_000147115.1 Myotis lucifugus
CTCCGGGTGCAAGGGATTCCCCATTTGCCTGTGATGGGAATGATTCCCTTTGCTGATTTTACTCCATGAAACTTTCCTCAGCCCCTCCCCCAATCCAACCCCAGAATAAGTTGGTGCCCCCAAAACTCACAGCACACCTTCTTTTCCAAACTGGGGCACACACAGGGTCCTACTTTTTTCTCCTTGGGGTTCCCTAGGCTTTGCCTGTGTCCAGCGCACAGCTGGGGCATGAGCATCAGTCGGGGCAGGAAAGTTCTGGTAAGTGGCCCAAGGTCCTTTCCTTCGTTCTACACGGACTCAGAGGCACCTGCCCTCCTGTGCTCCAAATTGTAGTGGGCCTGTTGGGGCCTGCCCACCCCATCCGTTCACACTCTCAGTGAGCTCCACACCTCACACCAGTACCTGCAGGGCCTGGGGCAGGGAGGCGCTGTCCCAAAGCTGCTGGAACCCACTTTGCCTGAACATAAGAAGGATGGGGAGCACCTGGGCATTTGCCCCTTTATCGGGACTTATCAGTCCCGCACTGGTGACTTAGGGGCAGGGGAGTTCAGGCCCCTAGTTCCTCGCCCCTACTGCCAACAGTTCTGGAGGATGGTCCATTTGTCTCCTTTGCTCCCTGTGGGCAGCATTGAGGGCTTGGCCTGTCGTCACACCCGGCTTTGTTCCTCTGTGTTTCTTGCTCCTTCCTAATAAATTGCTTGCACGTGAACCCCAGCTTCAGCTCTGCTCTGTTACCGAAGATCCTCCCTACCAGCAGGCTCTGACATGAGGCTCTGGGGTTGAGTCCCTGGTGGGCAGAGAGCCATCATGCCGGTGGGGTGGGGGCTTCGGCTTCTGCAGAAGCAGGACTGCTGCGACGTGCCCTCACGCTGCACTGGGGTGGGATGTGGTCAGAAGAGGAGGCTGGTCTGGGCAGCATGTCAGCACACAGGAGATGGGTGGGGGAGGGGGACAGAGGGAGGCTGTAACTGGGAGGACTGAGAGTTGCTGTCCAAGAGCTGTAGGAAGGAAGTGAGCTCAGGTCAAGAAATCAACAACTCTACGTGGGGTGGGAACCCAGGCTCATGGTGGTGTTAAGAGCCCTTTGCTGTCTGCAGCTGGACAGCAGATTGTGAGGAGCAGAGGGTAGTTGAATTACAAGGAAATCTGAATTCACAGCTTTGGATGGACCCTGATGCCTGGTGTATTCATTGCTGTAACAGATTATCACAACCCGAACAACTCAAAACAATACAGTTCATTCTCTCACTGTTGTGTAGGCCAGGTCAGAAGTCCAGGTACACAGAACCCAACTAGATTCTCCAAGTCTGGCCAGCAGTGCTGGCCACGCTGCACCCCTTCCTGGAGCTGCCAAGGAT
>NW_005872536.1:54262-56194 GCF_000147115.1 Myotis lucifugus
AATAATGTTTATATAATGACAAAGGGGTCAATTCATTAAAACATAACAGTTGTAAAAATTATGCACCCATCATTAGAGCACCAAAATATATAAAGCAAATACTAATAGAAGAAAAGGGAAATATTAAACAGCCATACAATTGTAGCTGGGGACTTTAACACCCCACTCTCAACAATAAATAGATCAACCAGAGAGTTCCTCAAGCACACATGGAAAACTTCCTGGATACATCATATGTTAGGACACAAACCAAGTCTCAACAAATTCAGGAAGATAGAAATTATATCAAGTATCTTTTCTGACTACAATGGTATAAACCTAGAAATTACTAAGAGGAAGAAAGCTGGAAAAATACATAAGTCCATGAAAATAAAACAACACACTTCTGAACAACCAATGTTTCATAGAAGAAATCAAAAGGGAAATCAAAAAATACCTTAAGACAAATGAAAATGGTAACATAACATACAAACTTGTGGGATACAACACAAAAATAGTTCTAAGAGGAAAGTTTATAATTATAAATGCATTCATAAAAATATAAGAGAGATCTCAAATAAATAACCTAATATTATACATCAGGAAACTAGAAAAAGAATAAATTAAGCCCAAAATTAGCAGAAGGAAGGAAATGCTAAAGATGAGAGCAGAAATAAACAAAATAGAGAATGGGGGGGAAAATAAAAAAGATGAACAAACCTAAAAGTTGGATCTTTGAAAAGATAAAAATTTACAAACCTTGAGCTAGACTAACCAAAACAAAAAAAAAGAGGACCAAAACAAAATAAAAAATAAAAAGGAGGCACCAACAAATTGGATAACCTTTTTGAAGAAAATGATAAATTTATAGAAATATACAACCTGCCAACTCTGAATTATGAAGACATAAAAAATCTGAACAGTCCAATAACAAGTAAGGAGATTAAACCAGCAAAAACTTCACAACAACAACAAAAATGCTCAGGATTGGACAGCTTCACTGGTGAATTCTACCAATCATCTTAAGAAGAATTAATGCCCATACTTCAAAATATTAAAAAGGAAGAACACTTCCAAACTCATTTTATGAGGCCAGTATTACCATCATACCAAAGCCAGATAAGAAAATACAAAACAACAACAATAAAAACCAACTAAAGGCCAATATTTCTGATGAATATAGATGAAAAAAAAGTCAACAAAATATTGACAAACTGGATTTCAAAAGCACATTAAGATCATACACAATGATCAAATATGATTCATCCTTGGAAAGCAAGGAAGGTTCAACAGATCCAAATCAATAAATGTGACATACCACATTAATAGAATGAATAATAAAAATCATAAAATCATCTCAATAGATCAAGAAAAAAATAG
Source organism: Myotis lucifugus (assembly GCF_000147115.1). Lineage (NCBI taxonomy): Eukaryota > Metazoa > Chordata > Mammalia > Chiroptera > Vespertilionidae > Myotis > Myotis lucifugus. The sequence continues at coordinate 55,622 of NW_005872536.1, forward strand.
CATTTGGCCAAATATAACATCTTTTCATGATAAAGACTCAACAAATTGGGAAGAGAAGGAATGTACCTCAAGATAATAAAGGCTAAATATGACAAGCCCACAGCTAACATCATGCTCAGTGGTGAAAGGTTGAAAGCTTTTCTTCTGAGATCAGAAACAAGACTAGGGTGCCCATTCTCATCACTTCTATTCAACATAGTACTGAACGTCCTGGCTAAATAATCAGACAGGGAGAGAGAGGGGAAAGAGGGGGTAAGTGGGGAGAGAGAGAGTTGGGGGGGAGAGAGAGAGAGAAAGAGATCCAAATCAGAAAGGAAGAAACAAAATAGTCCCTGCTTGTAGATGACATGATGCTATATATAGAAAACCCTAAAGACTCCAGCAAAAAACAGCCACAAAACAAAACATGTATCAAATCATCACATTGTGCACCTTGAATTTACATAATGTTAGACTTAATAAAGACTGGGAGAAATTCAGTAAAGGGGGGAGATACAGAGGCAACACACAAAAATGAGGTTATTTCTCTAGCCTAGCAAAGAAATATCTGGAAAGAGAAAGAAAACGATCCCA
>NW_005872536.1:56294-66350 GCF_000147115.1 Myotis lucifugus
CCATCTGACACTGGCCTCGCATTTACAATAATCCAAAGACACGTTTTCTGCGATGCCAGCATTTGTGATGACTATTGATAAATCACAAGGACAAATTCTAGACAGAGTAGGCATATTCCTACCTGAACCCATTTTCGCACATGGTCAGTTATATGTTACTTTCTCTCGAGTTCTAAGAGCATGTGACATTAAAGGTAAAGTTCTAAATACTTCAGCACAAGGGAAAATAATCAAGCACTCTGAAAGTGCTTTCACTCTTAATGTGGTGTACAGGGAGATATTAGAATAAGTTTAATCACTTTATCAGTCATTGTTTGCATCACTGTTGTTTTCATATCATGTTTTTGTTGTTTTTATATCATGTTTTTGTTGTTTTTATATCATGCCTCTGTTGTAGTTATATCCTTTTGTTACTATTTATTTATTAACTAGAGGCCCAGTGCACAAAAATTTGTGCACTCGGGAGGGTCCCTCAGCCCGGCCTATGCCCTCTTGCAGTGTGGGACCCCTCGGAGGATGTCCACCCGCTCCCTGGGGGATCGGGCCCAAGCTGGCAGTCAGACATCCCTCTGGCAGTCCAGCAGCCCTCGGGGGATGTCCACTTACCAGCAGGGAGCAGACCTAAGCTGCAGTCGGACATCCTTAGTGCTGCTGAGGAGGCGGGAGAGGCTCCCGCCACCACCTCTGTGCTGGCAGCCATCAGCCTGGCTTGTGGCTGAGCAGAGCTCCCCCTGTGGGAGCGCACTGACCACCAGGGGACAGCTCCTGCATTGAGCATCTGCCCCCTGGTGGTCAGTGTGTGTCATAGTGACCAGTCATTCCCAGTCATTCTGCTGTTAGGGTCAATTTGCATATTACCCTTTTATTATATAGGACTAGAGGCCCGGTGCACAAAAATTTGTGCACTCGGGGGGGGGGGGGTCCCCCAGCCCGGCCTGTGCCCTTTCGCAGTCTGGGACCCCTCGGGAGATAACGACCTGCTGGCTTAGGCCTGCTCCCGGGTGGCAGAGGGCACGCCCAATCCCCAGGTGCAGCCCCTGGTCAGGCTCAGAGCAGGGCCGATTGGGGAGTTGGGGTGCCGCCCCGTCATGCACAGAGCAGGGCGGATTGGGAGGTTGCAATGCCACCCTCAGTCACGCTCAGGGTAGGCCTATTGGGGGGTTGGAGCACCGCCCCCTGTCACACTCAAGGCAGGGTCGATGGGGAGGTTGCGGCGCCACCCCCTGTCACGCACAGAGCAGGGCCGATCAGGGGGTTGGGGCACTGCCCCCTGTCACTCACAGAGCAGGGCCAATCGGGGTTGGGGTGCTGCCCCCTGTCACACACAGAGCAGGGCCGATCAGGGGGTTGGGGCACTGCCCCCTGTCACTCACAGAGCAGGGCCCATCAGGGGTGTTGGGGCTCCGTACTCTGTCACACACAGAGCAGGGCCAATCAGGGGGTTGAGGAGCTCCCTTCTGTCACTCACAGAGTAGGGCTGATAGGGGAGCTGGGGCACCGCTCTCTGTCACACACAGAGCAGGGCGGATCAGGGGGTTGGGGCGCTGCACTCTGTCACACTCAGGGCAGGGCCAATGGGGAAGTTATGGCTCTACTTTGTCACACACAGAGCAAGGCTCGTGGAGGGGGGTTGGGGCGCCACTCTCTATCACTCACAGAGCAGGGCCAATCAGGGGGTTGGGGCGCCGCCACTGTCACACTCAGGACAGGGCCGATGGAGAGGTTATGGCTCTACTCTGTCACACACAGAGCAGGGCCCGTGGGGGCAGGGGTTGGTGCGCCGCACCCTGTCAAACACAGAGCCGCAGGGCGATCAGGGGATTGGGGAGCTCCCCCTATCAGGCACAGAGCAGGGCTGATCAGGGGGTTTGGGCGCTGCCCCCTGTCACACTGATCCCGGTGCCGGGAGCCTCGCTGCTCCGCTGATCCCGGTGCTGGGAGGCATATTACCCTTTTACTATATAGGATAGAGGCCTGGTGCATGGGTAGGGGCTGGCTGGTTTGCCCTGAAGGGTGTCCTGGATCAGGGTGGGGGTCTCCACTGGGGTGCCTGGCCAGTCTGGGTGAGGGGCTGAGGGCTGTTTTCCGGAAGCGGGTGACTGAAGCTCCCAACCGCTCCTTTTTTTCTTTTTATTCTGGGCCAGCTTTAGCTCTGAGGTGTCGCTGCTGAAAACATCGATACAATGTTGCGGTCCAGCTGGCTGAAGCCCGGCTGAATGAAAGCCGGTTTCTGGGGTTTTGTTTAGCTTCTTATTTGCAACATAGTAATAGTTGCTTAGAGTTGCAGCTGAGAGGCCGGCAGCGGCAGGCGGGGAACGTTGGAGTCCGCAGTCACTGGAGCAAGCAAGCCTCGCTGCTCGTTTCAGTGCATGGCTGCCGGCCGCCATCTTGGCTGACAGTTAATTTGCATAAGGATATGCTGATTAGCCAATGGGAAGGGTAGCGGTCGTACGCTAATTACCATGTTTCTCTTTTATTAGTGTAGATAGTACCGGAAGTGCTAGCCACAGCTATCAGACAAGAGAAAGAAATAAAAGACATCCAAATTGGAAAGAAAGAAGTAAAGCTCTCATTATTTGCAGATGATATGATACTGTATATAAACCGTAAAGCCCTGGCTGGTGTAGCTCAGTTGGTTAAGTGCTACACCTAAGGGTCGCCAGTTCTATTCCCAGTCAGGGCGCATGCCCAGGTTTTGGGCTGGATCCCTGGTTGGGGTGTATGCGAGAGGCAGCCAATCAATGTTTCCCTCCCACATTGATATTTCTCTCTCACTCTCTTCCTCTTCTTTCCTCTCTCTCTAAAATCAATTAAAAACACACACACAAAACACCCTAAGGACTCCACCAAAAAACTACTAGAACTGAAAAATGAATTCATTAAAGTAGTAAGGTATGATATTAATATCCAGAAATCAGTTGCATTGTTATATACCAATAATTAAATATCAGAAAGGGAAACTAAGAAAACAATCCCATTTATACTTGCATCAAAAAATACCTAGGAATAAACTTAACCAAAAATGTAAAAGACCCGTCCTGGGAAAACTATAATAGTCCTTCCTTCCATTAGTGTGATCTATTACATTAATTGATTTTATGTTAAAATAACTTTGCATTCCTAGGATAAATCCCACTGGATCATAGTGTAAATAGCCTTTTATTATTCTGTTAGATTCAGTGTTCCACTTGTTATAAACATGAATGTTTGCCCTGACCAGTATGGTTCAGTGATTAGAATCCTCCCCACCCCCACACTGAAGGGTGGCAGGTTTGATTCCAGGTCAAGGGCATGTCCTGGGTTGCAGATTTAATGCCCAGCCAGGTTGGGGCATGTGCAGGAGACAACCAATTGATGTGTCTTTGATGTGTCTCTCTTACATTAATGGTTCTCTCTCCCTCTCTGCCCCTCCTTCCTTTCTATTCTCTCTTAAAAAAAAAAAATCAATGAAAAAAATCCTCAGGTGAGGATTAGCAATAACAACAAATAAATGTGAATGTTTGTGTCTGCCACCCTGCCCGCCCTCCCCCCACCCCCAGTCATATATTGCACCCCTAAACTGGTAATGTGATAATGGAGTCTTTGGGGGGCAATTAAGTTTAGATGAGGTCATGAGGGTGGGCTTCTCATGATTAGATTAGTACCTCATAAGAAGAGAAAGACAGAGATCTCTTTGTCTTGTGGTTTCTGCAGGAAAGGCAAGGCAGGTGAACAGCCTTGGGGTTGGCCTGTTAGAATCCTTTCAGTGGGCTCTGGGACAGGGGTGTCCCAAATTGTCTGGAACCTGGGCCTGGAGTGACAGGTCAGAGAAATGGTGACTTATGAGGAGAAATTTGAGACCCCAATAAAGGAGCTGTTGGGGCCTGTGAATCTGGCCACAGTGAGGGAGATAAATTGGAAGAGATATCAGTTAGCTAATGCTGCGTAACAAACCACCCCATAACTCAGAAAGCATTCATTGTTGCTCACAATGCTATGTGTCTGCTGGATAGTTAGTCTGGTCTTGGCTGGACTAACTAGGATGTCAGAAAAAAGTGTGGACTGGGCAGGTAGCTCTGCCCATCTTGGCCTCTCACAGACCTGGTGGCTGACTGGCTGGAAGCTGAGCTCGGGTGGCTTCAGCTGGGGTGACAACTCTCTCCTCCACGTGACTGTCACCCTCCACTGGCTACTCTAGGATGTTTGCACGTGGTGATCAGAGCCCAGAGAGGTGGGAGTATGCCAGACTCTGAGGCTTGGATCCAACACACTCTGGACACCTCATTCTGTCCACCAAACATGTGGCAATGCCAGCCCAGATTCATGGGCAGGACACGAACCACCTGTCCGTGGGAGGAGCTGAAAGTCACACTGCAGGGGGCAGGGATGCAGGAAGGCCAACAAATGTTTCTGCAATCAATCTAGCACTGAACTTGGTGAGTCTGCTCACCTATTTTATAAGTAAAGTTTCACCAATACAGCCACACCCCTTTGTTATTGTCCCCTCTGGCTACTTTCATGCTACGGCAGCAGGCAGAGTACTTGTGACACACTATCACTCTCACCGCACTTTTCAGAGTTTGCAGGCCCTGCTCCAGCACAAGGAGAGAAGGACCAAAGGCACAGAGGCCTGTGAGGTGCAATCGAATGACACAGCAGGCGGCTGAGCCAGGCTAGGGTGAGCCGGGCCACACGGGGGAGGAAATGCTAAGTCTGGGTAAGAGGCAGAGGCTGTGGCAGCTCCAGTGCCCCACCCCTTCCTGGCTGTGTGACTCTGGGTGGGCCACCTGACCAACCTGAGCTCAGCACCTTTCTTTTAAAATGGTCAGAATGACAGCCCCCTGGGCATGTTCAGGCTTCAGAGGGAGAACCTGTGAAACACCTTCCCCAGCCCGGCCAGGTGAGTGCTCAGCGGAGCACAGCCCGCCAAGGAGTCCTTCAGGCTGCAGGACCCGCACCGCCCGCTGCTCTCCGGGGAGGGTGCATTCCTGCGTCCGCATCTGCGGGGAGATCGCCTTTCCTATCTGTGTTCTGCTAATAAAGAGAAACACACTTGGTGAGGTTAGACAAACAGCAGGAGTGATTGACACCACCACGGCGCTCGGCCCAGCCACACGGCTGTCCGGCAAGCTGCTGAGAAAACACTGCGTGGCTCCACATCCCTCAATGTTTGCCTTCAATTAGCCTCACGTTTTGCCGGTTAGTCACACTCTGTCTATCAAGGCTGGTGGGGAGGAGCCTGCTCCCCGGCCACCGGCTGCTGGGAGGCAGCCCTGCAGGTCTCCGTGTCCCCACCGCCACACTGGGCTGCAAGGATGGCTCTGCCGGGATCCCACGCTTGGGGTTCAGAGCCTACCGCTGCCTGGAGTCGCACCCAGCCATCCCGGGAGCTGGTTGAGCTTGCCTCCAGCCTGGGTTTAATAGCTTCCTGGATGAGTCCCATTTGCCTCTGATCAAGGATCTACCTGGGACTCAGGAGCAGGCCAAACTGGCAATGGGCAGGTGGCAAGGGGTCCAGCACACCCACTTGACCCGTTTCTAATATGGTCCTGCCTAGGGTGGGAGGCTGGGGAGGGAGTGAAAGGGCCCTGGGCTCAGTCTGGCCGCCCCCCCTCCCCGCCCAAACCCCCCAACCCCCATGGTCACAACAGTCACAGGTCAGGGACAGAGAGGCTGTGAGCTCCAAACCCCACGCCCTTGCTGCCTCTCCCATGGGGCTTCCCTGTGCCTGCTCCCACTTCAGGTGCCATCTCTTCCGTTTCAGACCCTGGTGCCTGTCACATGACCCTCACCCAGGGCTGCATGCAGGCTGTCCAGTCCTTTCCCAGGTGTCTCTGGAGGAGATGGTCTGCAAAGCTGTGAGCAGGGTTCAAGGGCAGTGAGAAAGGTGTACCAGAACTCACATCTTGGCGTTCCAGAGTGCTGGGAGCCTCACGGTGGTCTGAGTGCCCCCAGCTCCCCTCTGCAACACATCCTTGTGCAGGGAGAAAAACTGAGGTTCAGCAGGGCAAGCCCGCTGCTCAAAGCCCCTGGAGGTGGGCCAGTAGGGCTGCCAGGCCCTCCCCTCTGTCCTCCACCCACCCGCAGAATGGATTTCCAGGCTTTGTGGCCCTCCTGGTCCTTCCTTCCCATGTCCTCTTGTTTGGTGGCACTGTTGACAGCTCAGCTCAGACAGTGCTGGGCCCTGGCCACCCACTGAGTGTGCTTGGGCAAGCCACAGCTTGCTTGGGCCTCAGTTTCCCCATCGGTCCATGGGGATCCTGGTGGGAGGGGGGAAAGGCTCCAGGTGGGAGGGCCTCATGCTGCCTGCTTCCCCCAAAAGGCTCTCTTCTCCTTCCTCCTTCCACTGGAGGGGAAATTACCCATTAATGACAGAGAATTACAAACGCAGCGTCTGGCCCCACGCCCAAGGTCCTTGGGCAAGCAGGGAGGGGTGAGCATGCAGGAAGGGGAATTGGAAACAAATGCATGGGGTGTTTTCTTTGGTGGATCCACAGTCTGCTCCCCACCCCCCACTCCTACCGCTGTCCCAAATTTGGGCTTATACGGAAACGGATTCCATGCCTGGGCTTCCTATGAACTCTCTTAATTCAATTGAGGGGCCATTATCAGCACCGGGTGTAATGGGCTGTTTCCGCAGCCTGGGGAAGCCTGTGGAGGCAAGGGGTAGGTTCGTCTCCCCTCTGCAGGGCGTGCAATGGGGGCGGGGAGCACTGGGCTGAAGCCCTCGTCCTGGCAGGTGCCCAGAGGGCTGAAGGGGGAGTGTGTGGCTCCTTTGGGTGGGGGCACCAGGCCCACAGGAGCAGGAGGCAAAGGAACAAGCAGCAGGTGAGTCTGGGGCTTAGAGGGCCATCTGGGGTGGGGGTGGCCATGGGACTTGGTGGGAGGCGGTGTCAGGACCATGGGTGGGAGGAGCCATCTGCTAATATGCAGGGGTCCCTCTCCCAGGAAGCACCTTTGTCCAGATGCTCTGTCCTTCACTGGGAATTCTGCTCCACCTGCTCATCCTTTAGTTGGGCCCACCCTTACCTCCTCCAGGAAGCCTTCCAGGGGCCCATCCAAAAGCTCCCACTTCTGCCCTCATGACCCTGTGAGTGAGTGGCTCTGTCCCTCAGTCTGACGGCTCTGGGAGGGACCTGACTCAATACAGGATCCTGGAGGGAAAGGCTGAGGTGCAGAGAGGGATAAGGGGACTGGATGGTTCCTCCTAATGGCTCCGGGCTGGGGTGACTTCTCCCAGATAGACAAACAGGGAGCAGGTTCTGCCCCAGCCCCTCAGCTTCTCCCAAGTCCTCGTCTGTCAGAGGGGCGCTCGTAGTCGTCCGCAAATGTGGTAAGACCATGAGCACAGTGCCTCCCCAGGCCCCTGGAGCACCCACTGGGATAGCTTTGTTCCTGCAGAGGGGGGACCAGTCCCTCCATGAGGACCAGCAGGAGGGATGCACGGGTCCCAGGCCCAGCCCCACGGAGTCCCTCCAGAACAGCAGCACTGGCCTCAGCCCTGGGGGAGCAAGCCTCGGGGAGCACAGGGTCTCTGCAGAGCCTCCCCGCCCCAGTGACGGCTACTGCCGCCTGGCCTCAGGGAGGAGCGTGGGGAAGCCAGTGGTGGTGGAAGGCCCGACTTCAGAAAGCAGAGCTGTGGGGCCTTTGGTTTCCCCCTTGTCCTGAACCAGATCCAGAGCTGAAGCTCTCAATAGCAGGGGGGATGCCCAGAGGCTGGGGTGAGCTGACACGTGGGAGAAAGGCAGCCCAGGCCTGATATTCGCTGGGCAGGTGCAGAGGGGAGGCAGCCACCCCAGTGTCCCCCAGGGCTCAGCATCTGTGGGGGTCTCTCTGATTTTCCACACAAAATGGCTCGAACTCAGTAAACAATGCGTTCCCAGCCTCCTTGCAACGAGGCAGGGCTGCAGGACTAGTTTTGGCCCAAGGTCTGTAAGGACCGCAGCTCCAAAGGCAGAGTGAGGGTCTCACTGCCAGGCTGGAGCAGAGAAGAGCCAGGTGCCACCTGCCCTCTGGGGCCACAGGCGCCCCTGCAGGACAGTGGAATTGCCAGCAGCCTGGGGCCCTGATTGTGGGGTGCAGAGTCCCAGCTGACCTGTGCAAGATGAAGTGTGTGTGAGAATAAGCCTTTGGGAGCCGTGAAGCCTGAAAGTCAAGTCATTTGTTTTTGTAGCAGAACCTGACTTGTCCTAACTCATGCCAAGGACTTGGTTGGTACCAGAGGCGGAAAGGTAAGGAAAACAACTGCCCTGGAGTGGTGGGAGTGGTAAAGGTGGGGCAGGAGGTGGGGTGAAATCCACACCAGAGATTGGAAAGACCATGGCCACATGATTACAGTCGCACATAGAACTGGAATGAGTGGCTCCAGGAGAAGACGTGGGAAAAGCAGACGTCGGCAGTGGGTGCCGTGGATGCAAGAAAGAACGGCGCTCGGGAGGGAACTGGCTGGGTGGCTAGCACAACAGAAAGAAAGTAGGAAGTTTCCAGAATGTCTGGCCTGGAAGAAGTAGAAGATGGAACTGCTTCTAAGCTCACCGTGCAAGGTGAGCCTGAGACGGGCTTGAGGGACAATGCCTGGGGACATTGTGTAACGCATCAGATTTCCTCAGGCAAGATCTGGCGCGTCCAGCCAGAGGAGCTCTATCCCCACAGAAGCCTGATCACAGAGGGGACTTGTTGCCTGGGGCTGAGTGATACAGCATCGCAGGCTGGGCATTTAAACAACAGACATTTATTTTCTCACAATCTGGAGGCTGGAAGTCCAAGAGCAAGGTGTCAGCAGAGCTGGTTCCCACAGAGAGTGCCTTCCTGGGCGTGCAGATGGCCATCTTCTCTCTGTGTCCTCACATGGCCTTCCCTCTGTGCATGTCTGTGTCCTAACGTCCTCTCCTGTGACGGACAGCAGTCACGTTGGAGTGTGCCCACCCCCACGGCCTCCTTTACCTTGATCCTCGCTGTAAGGATCCTCGTGCCCATCCCCCAGCCAACAAACAGAGGTGCAGGGGGTTAGGACTTCGACCTGTGAATTTGGGGGACAGAGTTCAGTCCACAGCAGAAAGAGGATAGCAGGGGAGGAGGGAGAAATCTGGGGCCAGAAGCAAAGACACACAGCAGAGAGCTGAGAATGTGTCTCAAGAAGCGCTGTGGTCATAGCTGCCTGCGTGGCTGCCACCTGCACGGCTGCCACCTGCACTGCCAAAGTCACATGACAAGCCCCGGCCTCTGAACCTTCCTGAGACTGGAAGGGGGCCTGCAGGGCTCTACGTAGCAGCCAAAGAAAGCAGGTCAGGCTGATGGGAGAGCAGGCTCTCCGGGGACAGGAGCCGGGGCCCAGAGCACCTAGAGGCTGAAGGAGCTGTGCCCAGAGGGCAGCAGCAGGACCGACTCAGGGCACCACACTCCCCCCCTGGTGTGGGCCCTGGCACCGCTGTCACCGACAGGACATGCTCGCTGGGACCCAGGAAAGAGAACCGCTTACACAGGAGGGGCCTGAAGTACTGGAGGGCTACGAACTTCCTGAGGCTCCGAGTGTTGTTCTAACCCCCAAGAGGATGAGTGTGCTCTCAGGTGGCCCTGTGTCCAGGTCTGGAGCTGGGTTTCCGGCAGAGCTAAGGGCCGGGGAGAGCCAGGCTGGGGACCCGAGTCTGAGCCGGTTCCAGCCCAGCCCCCAGGGAAGGCAGCCAAGGCGGGCAGCACTTCAAATGCTTTCAGGTTATTTTATTTTATTTTACATAAGTGGAGACAAAAATTGGTTTCTTATGTGGTCTTATGCTTTCCAAGTCGCCACATCACTCCCAGCTCCTGCCACTCTGGGTGGAGTCTGGGTGGAAAAGGAGGGGAGGGTGGTGGCTCGGCGTGTCCTCCTCACACAAAGCGGCTCCAGGGGCCCCACGGCCGTGTCCACCTGGGCCTTGGTGACAGGCGCTCTCCAATTCACACTCTGGGCTTTCTGTTTGAGGTTGGCAGGTTACCCAGACTCCCGGAGCCTCAGTCTACCAACTACAGAATGGCGGGCGGCGGGCTCCTTCGCATGACCCGTCTGGGACGAGTGTCTCACTGCCCAGGAGCGATGTGTTG
>NW_005872537.1:0-7361 GCF_000147115.1 Myotis lucifugus
TAAAAGAGAACATGCAAATTGACCATAACCCCGACACCCTTCCCATTGGCTAATCAGCAGGATATGCAAATTAACTGTCAACCAAGATGGCGGCCGGCAGCTACACAACTGAAGCGAACAGGAGGCTTGCTTGCTCCAATGACGGAGGAAGCCAATGTTCCCTGCCTGCCGCTGCCGGCCTCTGAGCTGCACTCTAAGCAACTATGTTGCAATTATAGAAGCTAAACAAGCTCCAGAGACCTGCTTTCATCCAGCTTCGGCCTCAGAGCTTAGAGCTGCTGTGATGGCAACAGAGTTTCAATTATGAAAGCCAAACAGACCCAGAACCTGCTTTCAGCCCTCAGAGCTGGAGCCGGCTCTCAGCTCCAGTGACAGCTATAGAAGGTAAATAAATCCAAGAATTAAAAAAAAAAAAGAAAAAAAGGAGAGGCTGGGAGCTTCAGTCACCCGCCAGCCTGAAAATGGCCCTCAGCCCCTCACCCAGACTGGCCAGGTACCCCAGTGGGGATGCCCACCCTGAAGGGTGTGTGACCAGCTGCAAACAGCCATCAGCCCCTCACCCAAGCTGGCCAGGCACCCAAGCGGGACCCCCACCCTGATCTGGGACACTTTCAGGGCAAACCAGCTGGCCCCCACCTGTGCACCAGGCCTCTATCCTATATTACAGGCAGGGAGGGACAGCGCGAGCTGCCATCCCGGCCCCATGTGCAGCCCTGGGCAGCAGGGCATAAGCCCCGCCCCCAGCCGGGACCCCTGTGTGCCACCTGAGCCCCCAGCCGGGACCCCCATGCCGCCTAAGCCCCACACTGCTAAGCCCTGCCCCCAGCCGGGACCCTATGACTATTGGAGAGCAGGAAAGTGCTGCTGGGCCCTGGGTTGCTGTGGTGATCCGGCCATCAGTAAGTAGAAAAGTGGGGCCTGTAGAAAGCCCCCAGCTGTGCCTGATCTGGGAGCAGGAAAGCAAGCCCGGCCTGAGGCAGCCCCCAGCTGGGCCTGATCTGGGAGCAGGAAAGCAAGCCCCGTCTGCGAGCAGCCCCCAGCTGCGCCTTCTCCCCGGTCGCCATGAGGATCCGGGAACAGGAAAGCAAGCCTGGCCTGAGGGCAGCCCCCAGCTGGGCCTGATCTGGGAGCAGGAAAGCATGCCCGGCCTGTGGGTAGCCCCCAGCTGCACCTTCTCCCCAGTTGCCATGGAGATCTGGGAGCGGGAAAGCCCGGCCTGTGGGCAGCCCCCAGCTGGGCCTGCTCCCTGGTCATCATGGCGATCTGGGAGCAGGAAAGCCCAGCTTGCAAGCAGCACCCACATCCTGGCCATAGCTCAAGGGAGAGTACAACATGTAGTGGAGGCCAAGAGCCTGAGAGATCAACACAGAGGGGCTCCTGCTCAAAGCCTCCATGGTGTGGCTGGGGGCAGGCCCCCAGCAGACACACACACACACACACACACACACACACACAGTGCCTGCTCTGAGCCTCCAATGTGGCTGGGAGCAGACCCCCAGTGGGGACACACACATACACACACACACACACACACACACACACACACACACACGGGATGCCTGCTCCGAGCCTCTGCTGCCAGATTGTGGCCATCAGTAGGACATCCACTGAGGGCTCCCGGACTGTGAGAGGGGCAGGCTGGGCTGAGGGAACCCCACCCCCCAGTGCACAAATTTTGTGCACCGGGCCTCTAGTTATTAGATAGGATAGTGACATATACAATTCACAAGACAAAATGCTTTTTGAGATCTCATAAAAATTAGATTTATCTATGATTCAGGAAACATAAGTCTAAAAAAGAAAAGACAATTTGACTTGCTCAATTTATAAAGACCTGCATAACTTTGAATTAGTAGTTATGTGCCAGCAGATGTGATAAACACTTTGTAGTAAATATCTTATTAAATTCTCCAAACAATCCTATGTGGTAGGTTCTATTTATTTTCAACACTTTTAGATGAAGAAATTAAGGATCTGAATTTTTAGGTGAATTGTTCAAGCTCAAACAACCTATAAATATAGAGGCAGGATTGGAACCTAGATATTTTAAATGCCAAACAGTTTGCTCCAACCATTGTGCTCTTCTTCATGTTGTATATGGGTATCAAGACACGTTTGCATTCTTGGAGTGATGGGGAGGTCACTAACTCATTAGACAGTTTGACTTACTTATTCATTTATTTCACAAATTTATATTGAGCACCTCCTATACTAGCCACTATTCCAGATATTGACAATACAGTAAGGAGGTGGGAGCCAAAAGTCTTTGCCTTCATAGACCGAATTTTTAGTGTAATGTGAGAAAATTCTTCCTTTTTGAACTTTCTTGTTAGTAATTGCTGGTATTTCTTGACTTAACACAGTATTTTTTCTGCCTGACTTGTATATTTTTTTACTTTAAATTTTTTTTATTTTTCAATTACAGTTGACATGCAATATTATATTATCTTCACATGTACATTCCAATGATTAGACATTATATAACTCAATAAGTGATCACCATGATACATCTAGTACCCACCTGACACCAAACATAGTTATTCTAGTACTATTGACTATATTTCATATGCTGTGCTTTATATCCCCATAACTATTCTGTAACTACCAATTTGTACTTCTTAATCCCTTCACTATCCTCCAACCCCCTTCCCTTCTGGCAGCCATCAAAATTTTCTCTGTATCTATGAGTTTACTTCTGTTCTTCTTGCTTTTTTATTTTGTTTTTTTAGATCTATTTTGCTTGGTGTAAGAATTGCTACCCCAGATTTTGTTTGTGTGTTTCCATTTTCATAAAATACCTTTTTCCATCCCTTTACTTTTAGTCTGTGTATGTCTTTTGTTCTGAAGTGAGTCTCTTGTAGACATCATATGAAAGGGTCTTGTTTCGTTATTCATTCCAGCCTCTATATGTCTTTTGATTGGAGTATTTAATCCATTTGCATTTAAAGTAGCTGTTGATAGATATGTATTTATTGCCACTTTACTATTCATATTTAAAAAAATTTTTCTTCTTCTTAAAGAAGACCCTTTAATGTTTCTAGTAATACTGGTTTGATGGTGATGAACTGCTTTAGCTTTTTCTTGTCTGGGAAGCTCTTTATCTGTCCTTACAGTCTTAATGATAGTTTTTCTGGGTAGAGTAATCTTGGTTGTAGAACCTGGCTTTTCATCACTTTGAATATATTTTTTTTCTTTATTGATTAAGGTATTACAAATGTGTCCTTTTCCCCCTTGTCCCGCCATTCCCCCAGTCCTGCCCTCGTCCTCACCCTCTGTTGTTTGCGTCCATCACTTATGCTTATATACATGCATACAAGTCCTTTGGTTGATCTCTCTCTCTCTTACCCCCACCCTCCCCTACCTTCCCTCTGAGGTTTAAGCATCTGATCGATGCTTCTTTGTCTCTAGATCTGTTTTTGTTCATTGGTTTGTTGTTCATTATAACCCACAAATGAGTGAGATCATGTGATATTTATCTTTCTCCGACTGACTTATTTTGCTTAGCATAATGCTCTCCAGCTTCATCCATGCTGTTGCAAATGATAGGAGTTACTTCCTTTTTTACAGCAGCATAGAATTCCATTGTGTAGATGTGCCAAAGTTTTTTAATCCACTCATCTGCTGATGGACACTTAGGTTGGTTCTAAATCTTAGCTATTGTAAATTGTGCTGCTATGAACATAGGGGTGCATATATCCTTTTTGATTGGTGTTTCTGGTTTCTTGGGATATATTCCTAGAAGTGGGATCACTGGGTCAAATGGAAGTTCCATTTTTAGTTTTTTGAGGAAACTCCATACTGTTATTTACAGTGGCTGCACCAGTCTGCATTACCACCAGCAGTGCATGAGGGTTCCTTTTTCTCCGCAACCTTGCCAGCATTTGTCATTTGTTGATTGGTTGATGATAGCCATTCTGACAGGTGTGAGATGGTACCTCATTATTGTTTTGATTTGCCTCTCTTGGATAATTAGTGATTTTGAGCATGTTTTCATATGTCTCTTGGCCCTCCTTATGTCTTCTTTCGAAAAGTATCTATTTAGGTCCGTCGCCCACTTTTTGATTGGGTTGTTTATCTTTCTTTTGATAAGTTGTATGAATTCCCTGTAAATGTTGGAGATTAAACTCTTATCGGAGATATCATTGGCAAATATGTTCTCCCATGCAGTGGATTTTCTTGTTGTTTTGTTGATGGTTTCTTTTGCTGTGCAGAAGATTTTTATTTTGATGTAGTCCCATTTGTTTATTTTCTCTTTAGTTTCCATTGCCCTAGGAACTGTGTCGGTGAAGATATTGCTTTGGCTTATATCTGAGATTTTGCTGCCTGTGAATTTCTCTAATATTTTTATGGTTTCCCATCTTACATTTAAGTCCTTTATCCATTTTGAATTTATTTTTGTGTATGGTGTAAGTTGGTGGTCTAGTTTCAGTTTTTTGTATGTGTCTGACCAAATTTCCCAGCACCATTTATTGAAGAGAATGTCTTGTGTTCTTGCCTCCTTTGTCAAATATTAATTGAGCATAGTGGTTTGGGTTGATTTCTGAGTTCTCTATTCTATTCCATTGGTCTATATGTCTGTTCTTGTGCCAGTACCAGGAAGTGTTGAGAACAGTGGATTTGTAATGCCTCCTGATATCTGGTATTGAGATTCCTCCTACTTTGTTCTTTCTCAGGATTGCTGCAGCTATTCATTTTTGTGTTTTTGTTTTTGTTTTTGTTTTTTTATTCCAGAGGAATTTTGGAGAGTTCTTTCTAGATCTGTGAAATATGCTGTTGGTATTTTAATGGGGAGTGCACTGAATCTATAGATTGCTTTGGCTAGTATGGACATTTTAATGATGTTTATTCTACAAATCCATGGACACGGTATGTTCTTCCATCTGTTTATGTCTTCCTCTATCTCTTTTTCCAACATTCTGTAGTTTTCTGAGTAGAAGTCTTTTACTCCTTAGTTAAGTTTATTCCTAGGTATCTTAATTTTTTGTGTGCAATGGTAAATGGGATTGTTTTTTTAATCTCTCTTTCTGTAAGTTCACTATTGGTGTATAAAAATGCCATAGATTTCTTGGCATTAATTTTGTATCCTGCTACATTGCCAAATTCATTTATTAATTCTAATAATTTTTTGATGGAGTCTTTAGGGTTTTCTATGTATAGTATCATGTTATCTGCAAATAAAGACAGTTTTACTTCTTCTTTTCCAATTTGGATGCCTTTTATTTCTTCTTCTTATCTGATCGCTTTGGCTAGCACTTCCAGTATTATGTTGAACAGGAGTGGTGAAAGCAGGCATCCCTGTCTTGTTCCTGTTCTTAAGGTAAATGGTTTTAATTTTTGCCCATTGAGTATGCTGTTGACTGTATGTTTGTCATATAAGGCTTTGATTATGTTGAGGTATGATCCTTCTATTCCCACTTTGCTGAGCATTTTTATCAAAAAAGGGTATTGGACTTTGTCAAATGCCTTTTCTGCATCAATTGATATGATTATATGACTTTTGTCTCTCAATTTGTTTATGTGATGTATCACATTTATTGATTTGTGGATATTATACCAGCCTTGCATCCCTGGAATATATCCCACTTGGTCATGGTGCATGATCTTTCTAATGTAATACTGGATTCGATTTGCTAGAATTTTGTTGAGGATTTTAGCATCTATGTTCATCAGGGATATTGGCCTGTAATTCTCTCTCTTTGTAGTGTCTTTATCTGGTTTTGGGATTAGGGTAATGCTGGCTTCATAGAAAGAGCTTGGAAGTGTGCCTTCCTCTTGAATTTTTTGGAATAGTCTGAGAAGGATTGGTTGTAGTTCTTTGAATGTTCAGTAAAACGCCTCTGTGAAGCCATCTGGTCCAAGGCTTTTGTTTGCTAGACACTTTTTGTTTACTGTTTCAATTTCACCCATAGTTATTGGCCTATCAGGTTTTTTGATTCTTCATGATTCAGTTTTGGAAGCTTATATTTTTCTTGGAATGTGTCCATTTCGTTGAGGTTGCCCAGTTTGTTGGAGTAGAGTTGTTCATAATATTTTTTAACAATCCTTTGTATATCAGTGGGGCCAGTTGTTACTTCACCTCTTTCGTTGTTTATTTGGGTCCTCTCTCTTTGTTTCTTAGTGAGCCTGGCTAGAGGTTCATCAATCTTGATTATCCCTTCAAAGAACCAGCTCTTGTTTTCCTTGATCTTTTGTATTGGTTTTTTTGGTCTCTATTTTGTTTATTTCTGCTCTGATCTTTATTATTTCCGTCCTTCTGGATACTGTGGGCTTTTCTTGTTGCTCGCTTTCTAATTCTTTAAGTTGCAAGGTTAGATAATTTATTACCAGTTTTTCTTGTGTTTTTTTTTTGTTTTTGTTTTTTTTTTTAGGTAGTCCTGTGGAGCTATGAACGTCCCTCTCAGGACTGCTTTCATTGTGTCCCATAGATTTTGGATCATTTTGTTTTCATTGTCATTTGTTTCCAGGATGCTTTTTATTTCTTCTTTGATCTCTTTAGTAACCCAGTCATTGTTTAATAGCATGCTATTTAGCCTCCAAGTGTTTGTTTTTTTTTCATTGTTTTTATTGTAGTTGATTTCTAGTTTTATGCCATTGTCATCTGAGAAGATGCTTGTTATGATTTCTATCCTCTTGAATTTGAAAAGAGTTTGCCTGTGTCCTAATATGTGGTCTATCTTTGAAAATGTCCCATGTGCACTGGAAAAGGATGTATATTCTGTAACTTTGGGGTGAAATATTCTGAAGATGTCAGTTAAGTCTATCTGATCTAGTGAGTCATTTAGGATTGCTGTTTCTTTACTGATTTTTTGTTTAGAGGATTTATCCAGTGGTGTCAGTGGAGTATTAAAGTCCCCTACTATGACTGTATTGCTATTGATCTCTCCCTTGATATCTTCCAGAAGTTTTTTTTATGTATTTTGGTGCTCCTGTATTGGGTGCATATATTATTACCAGAGTTATATCTTCTTGTTGAATTGCTCCCTTTAGTATTATGTAGTGGCCTTCCTTATTTCATGTTATGGCCTTTACTTTGAGGTATATTTTGTCAGATATAAATATCATAACCCCAGCTTTTTTCTCATTTCCATTTGCCTGAAAAACTTTTTTTTTCCCCTTTACTCTCAGTCTATGTGAATCCTTTGTTTTGAGGTGGGTCTCTTGCAGACAACAAATATATGGGTCATGTTTTCTTATCCATTCAGCTACCCTATGTCTTTTGATTTGAGCATTTAATCCATTTACATTTAATGTTATTATTGATAAGTACTTGTTTGTCATCATTTTTATTCTTAATGTTTGTGTTTCTTCTTGCCTTTCTGTTTCTCCTTTTTACAGCAGTCCCTTTAGCATTCTTGCATTGC
>NW_005872537.1:7461-10893 GCF_000147115.1 Myotis lucifugus
GGTATAGTATTCTTGGATTCAGTCTCTTGCTTTGCATCACTTTGTATATTTCATTCCATTCCCTCCTGGCTTGGTGTGTTTCTGTTGAGAAGTCAGTTGATATTCTAATAGGAGATCCCTTGTAGGTAACTTGCTGTCTCTCTCTGGCAGTCTTTAAGATTCTTACTTTGTTGTTGGTGTTTGCCAATTTAATTATGATGTGTCTTGGTTTCAGTCTTTTAGGGTTCATCTTGTTTGGGACTCTATGTGCTTCTTGGACTTGTGTAGTTTTTTCTTGACAGGGAAGTTTTCTGTCATTATTTCTTTAAACAGGTTTTCTATTCCTTACTTCTCTTCCTCTCCTGGTAACCCTATTATGCGAATGTTGTTTTGTGTTGTCCCAAAGCTCCCTTAGGTTCTCCTTTTGCTTTATAATTTTATTTTCAGTTGCTGCTGTGTTTGTGTGTTTTTTCCTACCTTGTCTTCTAATTCGCTGATGTGGTCCTCAGCCTCTTCTAGTCTACTGTTTAAGCCTTCAATTGTGTCCTTTATTGCAGCTATGTCATACTTCATTTCCTGTTGGATCCTTTTCATGTTGGTGACATTCTCAGTCAGCTCCTTATAATTCTCATTGAGTTGTGTGTATTTGTCATTGAGTTGTGTTTATTTGTCATCCAGCCATTTGAGCATCCTTATAACCATTACTCTGAATTCTTTTTCTGACATGTTACTAGCCTCCATTTCATTTAACTCCCTTTCTGGTGATTTGTCTTTTGCTTTCCTTTTGGGATTGCTTTTTTGTCTTCCCATGTTTTGCTGTAATGTTTTAATTGTAGATCCAATTGCTTTGCTACTCTGGTTCTTTTTGGGATGGTGCTACTGGTTTGATCTCTCAGGTCTCCTGGGCTTGGTAATCTAGTGTAACTCCTTACTTGAGCTATTTGGGTTCTTTTGATGTAGGCCTGTGAGCTGGAAAGGCACTACTGCGGTGTCTAGAAGTCAGCAGCCATGGAGGGGGTGCCCCAATTTTTGCTGTATTGTGCCCTTGATTGAAATCACATGTGCCCAGTGGGGACTCACAGTGGCACCCAGGAGCCATCTGTTTGGGTGATGGGGCTCAGAAGGCCTGCACTCTGGAGAGGCATAACTGTGGTATCCAGAGTTCTGTAGTTGTGAGCAGACTCAGCTTTTGCTGCTGCCTCTGTGGTTGGATATGCATCCAACCACAGTGGCAGATCACAGGGGCACCTGCGGTGCATTTGCCAGCAGGGTGTACTGATGCACTCTGAAGGGCCCTGGTGCTGAAGCCACACAATTGCAGTGTCTGTGGGCAGGTATTCAGAGTTTCTACAGCCCAGTACTGCGACCTTCTTTGTATAAGTGCATGCCCATCGGGGGCTCACAGCAGCGCCCAAGGGCTGCCTGTGGAGTGGTGTGCTTGGGAGGCCTGTGCACTGAAAAAGCGCGTGACTGTAGTGTCCAGAGTGCTGCGGCTGTGGGGTGGGAAAACTCAGTTTTTGCTGCTGCACCTGTGGTGGTGGCTCACAAGGGCACCCATGGTGTGTTTGCCAGCACTGTGCACTGAAGCACTCTGATGGGCCCTGGCACTGAAGCCGTGCAATTGAGGTGTCTGTGGGCAGGTATCCAGGATGAGTGAATTTAGAATTTCTACTGCCAGGTGAGTGCGTCCCTGTTTGTCCAAGATCACACCCAGTGGGGGCTCACAGCTGCTCCCAAGAGTGCCCTGTGGGTTGATGGCTCAGGGGGCCTGCTCACTGAAAATGTGCGACTGTGGCAGTGCATTTGCCAGCGCAGAGCTCTGATGCACTCTGAGGGGCCCTGGTGCTGAAGTTGCGCAGCTGGGGTGTCTGTGGGCAGTTATTCAGGAAGAGGGAATTCAGAATTTCTACTGTGGGGCAGCTCACCCTTGTCTGTACAAAATCACACCCAGCAGGGGCTCACAGTGGCTCCCAAGAGCTGCCTATGGAGTGGTGTGCCCAGGAGGCCTGTGTACTGGAGACACATGTCTGTGGTATCCAGAGTCTTTGGCAGGAGTGGTACACCCTTAGAGGTGGAGGTCGTAGGGTCTGTGGGTCTGCAGGTGGGGCAGCAGGATTTTGGCTGGAGTGCCTGCTGGGTTGTGGGCAGTGTCCAAGGCCTGTCTGGGTGGTGGTGCTGATGAGTTCCTAGAAGTGGCCATTCTCCCCTTCAAAATGGTGTGGGTTCCGTGCCTGAGTCCCACAGTCCGGGGAGTGCCCGCAGTGGTGGTAGTCTCTCTCTGTCCAAAAGGGCCTGGTCTGCCAGCCCCTGCTGCTCCTGCCGGATTTAACTGTCCCTCACTCACTCACACACACACCACACACACCCACACACTCTCCTTTCATCCCCTTACTCACGCACTTCCTCTCCCTCATTTCTGTCCTGCCAGCCGCATCTTTTTTGAGTCTTGCTTTGAATATTTCTTGCCAATCCCTCCTGGCCTGCAAAGTTTCTTTTGAGAAATCATCTGAATGTCTTATGGAAGCTCCCTTGTAGGTAACTTACTACTTTTCTTTTGCTGCTTTTAAGATACTCTCTTTGTCTTTAACCTTTTGCATTTTAATTGAAATGTGTCTTGGTGTGGGCCTCTTTAGGTTCATCTTGTTTGGGATTCTGTACAAAATAGAAACAAAAACCACATTACTTTCTGATTTTCTCTGTTCTAAGCCAAGTATTTATAGTTATTTTCTTTGCAATATATGTCTTAGAATTACTCAACAATCTTGTCATTTTCCTCTAGGAATGTTATGAATCAGCAAATGAAACTTTTCTTTATATAGCTTGATATAGGGAATTATTCTATATAATAAAAGCCAAATATGCTAAGTTTCCAGTCGTCCAGTCATCTGTTCAAACAATCAAAGTGTAATATGCTAATGATATGCTAAGGCCGCTCAACTGCTCACTATGACATGCACTGATCAACAGGGGGCAGACGCTCCAACCAGTAGGTTAGCTTGCTGCTGGGGTCTGGGCCAATTGGGACTGAGCAAGATGGGCCAGACATATCCTGGAGGCCTCCCATGGTCCATCTCTGGCTGGCCAACCTCCTGCGTCCCTCTCTGGCCCCAACTGTGCACTGGTGGGGTCCTTCAGCCTGGCCTGTGCCTTCTCACAATCCGGGACCCCTCAGGGTATGTCAGAGAGCCGGTTTTGGCCCGATCCCACAGGCCAGGCCGAAGGACCCCACTGGTGCACAAATTCATGCACTGGATCTCTAGTAGTTTAATAAGAAGTGTTTTCCAGCCTTGAAATGATATTTCTCACATTTCAGTAAGCTCCCTGGAAAATAATATTGAAGTAAAGATTGTCTGAATAGCAGGGATGCTGTGGAGAAGAGCCTTGCATTATAACTTAAGGCCTTTACATTTATAAAATTCTTGGCTTCCAGGACACTTTTGTTGTCTGAACTAA
>NW_005872537.1:11825-43658 GCF_000147115.1 Myotis lucifugus
CTCAGCCAGATTGGCCAGGCACCCCAGTGGGGACCCCCACCCTGATCCAGGACACCCTTCAGGGCAAACCAGCCAGCTCCCACCCGTGCACCAGGCCTCTATTCTATATAGTAAAAGGGTAATATGCCTCCTGGCACCAGGATCATCAGAACCGCAAGGCCTCCCGGCACTGGGATCAGAGTGACAGGGTGCGGCGCCCCAACCCCCTGATCAGCCCTGCTCTGTGCCTGATAGGGGGGAGCTCCCCAACCCCCTGATCGCACTGCAGCTCTGTATGCGACAGGTTGCAGCACTCTAACCCCCTGATCGGCCCTGCTCTGTGTGTGACAGGGTAGAGCCATAACCTCCCCATCGGCCCTGCCCTGAGTGTGACAGTGGCGGTGCCCCAACCCCCTGATCAGCCCTGCTCTGTGGGTGACAGGGGGCAGTGCCCCAACCTCCCTGATGGTCCCTGCTCTGTGAGTGACAGTGAGGAGCTCCTCAACCCCCTGATTGGCCCTGCTCTGTGTGTGACAGGGGGCGGTGCCCCAACTCCCCTATTGACCCTACTCTGTGCGTGACAGGGGACAGCGCTCCAACCCCCTGATTGGCCCTGCTCTGTGCGTGACAGGGTACGGAGCCCCAACCCCCCTGATGGGCCCTGCTCTGTGCATGACAGGGGGCAGTGCCCCAACCCCCTGATTGGCCCTGCTCTGTGTGTGACAGGGGGTGGCGCCACAACTTCCCTATCCACCGTGCCTTGAATGTGACTGGGGGCGGTGCCCCAACCCCCCAATCGGCCGTACTCTGAGTGTGACTAGGGGTGGCATCGCAACCTCCCGATCCTCCCTGCTCTGTGCATGACAGGGGGAGGCGCCCCAACTCCCCAATTGGCCCTGCTCTGAGCCCAACCAGGACCTGCACCTAGGGATTGGGCCTGCCCTCTGCCACCCGGGAGCAGGCCTCAGCCAGCAGGTGGTTATCTCCTGAGGGGTCCCAGATTGCGAGAGGGCACAGGCCAGGCTGAGGGACCCCCTCTCCCCCCCGAGTGCACAAATTTTTGTGCACCGTGCCTCTAGTTATAAAGAGTATTGACATTAAAACTGATTTATTTTTAGCATGATAAACAATTTCTTCAAAAATATTTCAAGCAAACCATTTTGTGTGATAAGATCTATTATTAAATAACTTTCATATATATTTATCACCCAAATGACGTAACTATGACATTTTATTAGTTTATCATTCTTTGATATGCTGTAGATATTGGGAGATTTTATTAGAATATCCCAGCTACCTATGTAACAGTGAAAAGTGGAAAGTGGAATGAGATTCAGGTATATGTCACGCTCACTACCAGGGAGATTTGAAACTTTGATGGGGAAAAGGGTAAATAATTCTTATAAAATACCACATTTGAAGTTGTAATTGAAAATAACAAATGTGTGATGACACATTTCCTTCCCTGTTCCCTCAGAGTAGCAATACAAAGAAAAAAGTTATGCTATATAGATATCACCTCCAAGGGAATGTATTTTATGACACTCTTTTTAGAGAACAAAGGGAGATGGTAAAATGTTGCATAACTGAATTGAAGATCAAAATCTTAAAGCACTCTGTTGATATAATACAGCAAGGTGTGAAGAAAAAAAAGACAAAGAAAAACTGGTTAGCAAACATTGTAATCCAGATTTCTATTCCTTAGTGAAAAAAATACCCTTGTAAAATATTAAGATCAGGATATAATCAAGCTAAATCATCACCTTCTCAGAGTTGCTTTTGTGGAATTGCTAATCTCTAGAATGTAGAATATTCTGGGATTGTTACATTGGTATATGTGCAAAGTTTATTTTTATGAAACAGAAATAATCAAATCAGTTCACAAGATACATGCACAATAAATAATATTTAGAGTAAGAAAAAAAGTACCTGGAACACCTTATTAATGTTTAACTCCATGGAGTTATAAACTATGGTTATTAGAGATTGTAATTCTATGTTATTTAAGCCTCATACAAGATTATTATAATTACTAGTGGTCCAGTGCATGAAATTCATGCACGGGGGTGGGTGGAGTTCCTCAACCCAGCCTGCACCCTCTCCAATCTCGGACCCTTCAGGGGATGTCTGACTGCCGGCAGTCGGACATCCCTCTCACAATCCGGGACCACTGGCTGCTAACCACTCCCCTGCCAGCCTGATCACCCCCCAAGGCTTTTATTAGTATAGATATGACCCTTCACAGAAAATTTCACTAACCCTGCTTTACAATAAGGGCTTGATGATTGAATCATTGGGTTCAGACACCAAGATTTCCTTTCTTTGAATAGTGGAGGGAATAATTATCTTGCCTAAGTTGCCCTGAATATCAAATGAGATAATGACTTAGAAAAGTATACAAGCACCGTATAAAGACAACTGTCTTTTTCATGTACTGAAAAGACAATAAAGTGGTAAAATGAAAAACACCATTTTTATTCTCTCCTTTCCTTCCTTTACAGCCTTTGTTTAAACTTTGAAATTTATAAAAATTTCACTCCTATTATCATTTCTTTACATTCAATATTATTTTGTATTAGTTTCAGGTTTTATATTAGTAACAGAATAGTGGTTAGACAATCATATACTTTACAAAGTGTTCCCCAATATTTCCAGTTCCCACCTGGCATCATACCGTCATTACAACACTGTTGACTATATTCCCTATTTAAGTGACAATAGGTTTTCAGGTTCCTTCCAATCTTTCTTTTGTGTTGCTCGCCCTTCTTTTTCTTTCTCACTTCTTCACTCATTTTCTTTATATAGTATTTCAATTGGCCCTCAAAGCTCAGTGAAGGCACTGGGACAAGCTTAATCCATTTTACAGACCAGGAAACTGAGGCCAATTCCAGTTGGCTGTGGAACTGGACTCAGTGCGCAGGGAGCCCTCACACCTATGCTCTTCACCTTTCCTAAGGGACAGCCATGGAGCAAACAGAATAAACCTCCCCATGAGGCTCTGAGCCTCGTTCTCAAGCAACTCTTCATCGTGGATACTCCACATTCTTTCCTCTACCCCGCTCCCCGCCCCCATTCTTTACTGCCCTCCCTTCTCGGGAGCAGGTGGTAGGCTTCGCACTCACCATTCAGGCATGTGCCGCAGTGGGGCAGGGCAGGAACTGGGGGCGGGGCAGGCATGGGCTTGCTTTTGGGCCAAGGCGGGAGCAGGAGTGGCGGTCTCTCAAGTGCGCAGGCCGTGGCGAGGCCCAGTTAGCACCGGGAGCTTCACCGAACTGCCATAGTGGGGTAACTGGCAGCGCAGCACCCCTGCAGTGAGGTGGCACTGCCCCTCAACCCCCGCCTCAGGGCTGCGGGTCCACGCCCCCCACCCCGGCATCCTTCCATGCAGTCAATAGCTACTTGTTTCCCACATCTTGGGGCCATTGCAGAACCTCGCTCCCTCCAGTGAGGCAGATCGCCACCCGCTGGCCCCCTGCTCCGGCCGAACCCCGCCTCTGCGCTCTGTGCCCCTTGGGCTGCCCGCCTCCTGGCCAGCTGCTTCACCAAAGCCACAGCACTTGGGAGCCGCCCCTCAGGCGGGGCCTGTCTGTGCACCTGCAGCCCCTCTGGCTGTGGCTCCTGGCCAGCTGCTTCGCCCACCGAAGCTTCCTTTTCCTTCAGGCGCTCTCCTCAGACCCCAGGGAGCTTGGCTCCTTTGCCCTGCCCCTCCTTGGCTCCCTGCAGCGCCTGCTCCACTGGGCTCTCCCGGCACTCCCAGGCTGCCCGCCTGTCAGGACACTGCCGGGGCGCCCTGCAGTGGGCAGCGGGGTCCTGGGGCAGGGGGTGGGGTGTGGGGAGCAGCTCCAGTAAAGTAGCAAACCCCAGGTCTGCCTTGGGATTTGGCTGCGGGCCACAGAAGGAGTCTGCCTGGATGGGACAAATGGCTCTTAGACTTGGAGTGCCATCCCCAGCCCTGAAGCCATGCCCACCCTGTAAAGGGTCATCCTGTTATGGCGTCTGGGCCTAATTTGCATATTACCTCTTTATATATTAAGATTGTCTTATATAGCATTATCTATATATATAAAAGCCAAGCGATCAGAACAACTGGAACAACTGGTCACTATGATGTGCACTGTGGTGGCCAACCTGCTCGATCAGGGCCCGCCCCCAACCTCCCATGGCCCCTCCTCCCAGCCAGCTCCGCCCCTATTGGCACCCCCACCCTGGTTGGGGGCGAGCCACCCCCCCCACCTGTTTGGCCCCCATTGGGGCAGGCCTTTCCAGCTGGACCCCACCTGTGCACAAATTCGTGCACCAGGCCTCTAGTTTATTTATATTTATCCATATATTTTTACTTTTTTAATCTTTATTCTTTCTTGCATGCCAGACTTTTTCATATGTGCTATTTCTCATGTTACTTAAAAAAAATTTCTTTTCTGGCCTGCAGATATTTTCTGGATTGTCTCTTTCAATTTTTGAAATATATATGGGTGTTTTATAAGATTTTATCTCTTAATTGAAATACAGTGGGGCCTTGATTTACGAGTTTACTTCGTTCCGAGACCAAGCTCGTTAAGGAGCTCATTAAGATGCTCGTTAACTCAAATTACTCTGTCAACTCAATGCAAAAAATCTGCCTAGAGACAGCTGGTATCTCAAAAAACTCATTAGCCGTGACACTCGTAAGTCAAGGCCCCACTGTATCTAAACTTGTTTCTGATTTCTGATGAATGTTGTCTTTATAGTTTCAATTCATTTAATAAGGGCCTACTATGTGCCAGGCACATTTCTAAATACTGGGGATTCAACAATGAACAAAATATTAAAAGGCTCTGACCTTCTGGAGCTTACATTTTAGTGACCATGTTTTACATTAATGAAATGAAAACTACCATGTCTAACTTCTGTCTAGTCCTTCTAGGGCCTCATCGCAATGAAAACATTTTACAGTCTTAAATTTAGTATCATGGCTCCTTTATCTTCATTTGTCCATTTGTTACTTAAGCGGATTGAATTTGAACTCTTTCAATATCATGGTCATATCCAGTACACATTGCATATTCAAATTTAGTCTTCCATCACCTAGCTGCAATTACAGACAATTTTGTTTTATCCAAATGCTCAGATGTCCAATTTATTATCTCTAGGATGCTTCTAGAACATTTTGCCTCTGCAGCTCCTAACCAAGGGTATGAAAACAAATGAGAGTGTGTTCTCAGTTACCTATGGATACATGAGTAGACACCTCGTGGTGTGCACTCATGGCTCAGCCCAAATTCCATGCACCCTCTGGCTCATCTAAACTACCAAGTCTTATCCCGTCATAATGCCTGGAGTTGCAATTCCAAATTAGGCAAGGAAAAATACTCACAAGTAAATGAGGGCTAGAAGGCAGATTTTCCTTTGTCAGTGCTCCTCCTTCCCTTATTAAGTGGGATATGTTTTCTTTATTTGTGCATATTTTCCAGTCTCTATTTGGTTTTGTTTTTAATATCTACACTAATAAAAGAGAAACATGGTAATTGGCGTACGACCGCTACCCTTCCCATTGGCTAATCAGCATATCCTTATAGTACTTGGATGTGTGATTTGTCTTTGATCCTGAGTTCACTGATGGCATTTTTCACCCTACTCATTTTTGGTCTCCTTTATACCCTGAAAGGTAAGTGAGATGGCGAGGTGGGAGTTCTGATGATATTATCATCTCCACCTCCACCTGAGTCCCTTGTATGGTTAACCTGCACTCTGAAACTTCTGTTATAGGGTCATATAAGCTCTGAAAACAAATGGCATCTTGGGATATCCACATTTTTCTTCGACATCAGCAAGCAGAACGGGAACATTTTAGCAATTACCTCATGCCTTGATAAATGCTCATCCCATTACATTACCAAATCCTCCTTCACTGATAGAACACATTCGTGTGGGAATGGGGGCTTTACCATTTACATTAAAGACTGGGCAGCACCAGAGAAAGACCTCAGCCCAACCATGCCTAGCTGGTGACCAATTAATTGTTGAAAATTTGCTGCAGATTCACAAGGGAGGTTCCCTTTGACATTTCGATGGAACTCTTCCTTCAACTAAAGATATGGTAATGGAGGCACATGTATAGGGAGGGGTACCATACCATCCATATCATAAGCAATTCCCATGTAAAAGTCAATAAAAGCAAATAGAAAGAGCAGATGTAATAGGCTAAGAGCCAGAGCAACCAATGCAGACTTATTTTATACTTTTTTGAATGCTGTGGCTCCAAATCCTAATTAATTATTTAATCATTTTTCTTGTCTCAGACTAGTAAATGAATGTAGTCCATTTAGGGACCTGGGGGTCACATAGTGAGAAAAAATAGAGACCATATCTAAGCTGCATACTCTGCCCTTCCAGGCCTGTGAATAAAACTTTGAGAAAAATCCCACTGATTGCAACTTTTCTCATTTTGCTTAAGTTTGGTATTTAGTTCTAGAGGTTTTTTTTTCTATGATGTGGGTCTGAGATCCCTAAATTTTAGTGTTTTTTTTGTAAGCATTTCTCCCCATGCTAGTATTGGGAATCGAAAAAGGTGAAGCCATTTGGGAAGTTATAGAATCTGAATGCCTGCATGTTATTATTTACTACCCACGTATTACACCCACAATATCCCAAGGGAAATGGTGAACATAGACATGGCTAGGGAAATTGCCACTCCTTAGTATTAAAAACTTTCTCTAAAAAAGAATTAAACTTCGATTAAGTGTAGATTGGCCCTACTGCTGTTTAAATTTAAGTTAAGCCCCAGACCATAAACTAAAATGGCACCAAATAACTTAGATCTGTAAGTTCAGCAAAGACTTTCCCTTTGACTTGACCTTCCACTGTGAAGGATGGCTCACACAAATAGGGCAAGCTATCAGAAAGGAAATTAGGACAAGGGCATGAAAGGTCGGACAAATGTGTGTTTGCCCCAAGAGAGGTTTATATTTAGGCTCTGCTTCCTGCCAGAGATGATAATGAAGGCACGAGAACAGGAAGAGGTAGCATACCATCCAATGAGCAATTTCAGTGTAGGAGTCCCTGCCAACAGAAAAGAGCAGAAGTAACAGCATAAAAGCCAGAGAAGGGCTGTACTCATTCTAATACAGGCTCATTTCCTCTCCTTCTTGCCACTGCTCAGGGCTTTTCCTTCTGTCTGAGAATTAGATAAATTCCTAATTGGTCATAATTTGGTGGTGTCCAAATACCCACTACTGCTTTAAGCCCTTGAATTGGGGGGTTTCTTTTATGAAAGGGGCCAAAGTATGTGTCTTGTCCTGAATTGTTTCTAAGTCAAGCAATTGCAAAGGTGTCAGGCTTACTTTTCTAGAACTGCAATGCCAAAGGAATGAGTCATAGCTGTGATATTTGAGTTAATATTTCACTTCCAAACCATTTAACTCCCTTAACAAATGTATTCTAACTATCCCAATGTGGATTTGAACTACATCTATCTTGGAAGAGATTCCACTCCCTTAGCTAATAGTAGGCAGTGCTCAAATTTTATGACTTGTGTGATATTTAAGCCAAAATCTTGGCTTCTCTGTATGTATCTCTTCACCCACTCAAAGTTCTTGAATGATACATGTAATTTACCTTAAAATGATTGTTGATATTGGTTTCTGCTATAGAATTTAACCCTAAAAAGCATTACAATCAAAGACATTCTTTTCTTTCTCCAATTTTATTCTGTCTATAAAATGTAGATTTTGGTTTTGATTTTCGTTGTCCTGTGAATGTCAATGAGTACCGTCATGGTCTCTGATATGCACTCCTCCCCATATTTTAAGTTTAACTAGACTTGAATCCATGTACCTTCAATAACAAGAGTCACTGCTTCCCTAACAGATATTTCACAAGAATGGACATCTGACTACTCATCTGAAACACAGGACACTCGAGGACAGTAGAACCAGCAATGTAAACTTTGAGATAAAGGCATTTTGGACCAAGGACCTGTACTTTTCTACAGAGACAAATAATTATAATGTGTGAGAGCAAATAAAAAATTTCAGATATTTTGTAGTCTTTCAGTATATTTATTACATATGTATTTTCCTTGTAAATTTACATGAGAAAGTACCTAGGCCAAATGTAATCACACCATAATTAAGATCTGATGTTGGGGACCAGATGTAAGCTGGCAAGGTCCTTGCACCTGAAGGGGCTAGCAAGGCTGGGACCCTTACCCACACAGTTTTCCCAGACTTGTTTGGATGGCGATTATCAGTAGAATGAGAGCAACCTTTGTAGAATGAGAACAGCCTTTCATGGCTTACCAAGAAGTCTGTAACTATTTACTGAGATATGCTGTACTGAGAACTTGTCCTTCTGCTGTGTCTCTCCCTTAGAGATTAAGAGGAACAAAGAATACATTCCTCTTGACAGACCTCCTATTCAGTGTGTTGTGTATAAATAAGATAGTGTGGCTAATAAACTTCACTTCAGTTCCTCGAGAACTGGAGTCCTCCCGATCCCGCTTTCCTGTCTTTCTTTCTTTTCTCAATTCCCACCTCCTTGCCTCAGCCTGGCTCAACCTTGTCAGGCTGGCCCTGGCAATCTCAAGCAACAGAATATCTAGATGTAGAAAAAGTGATAAGCTAAGAAACAAATAAATGTATCATAAAATTTTGCAATAATTCCAATGTACCATAATCAGCTGTATAAATGGACTTAAACCTCTCATTTTTAAACTGAGACTAACATTTGATAAAATTACAAAATAATAGATTTTTGATTCATGACATAGGCTGTGATGGTTATTTAATTTTATGTCAACTTACTTATAGATAGAGAATAGCTGTCAAAGGGTTGGGGTGTTGCAGAACTGAGTGAAAAGGTGAAGGGATTAAACAACAACAAAAGAAACCAACTCATACATAGACAACAACACAGTGATTACCAGAGGGAAAGGGGGGGGTGTGGGAGAAGAAAGAAAAGGATATAGGGGGGATAAATGGTGATGGAAGGAGACTTGACTTGGGGTGGTGAACACACAATACAATATATAGATGGTGTATTATAGACATGTACACCTGAAACCTATATAATTATGGTGATTACCAGAAGAAAAGGGGGTTGGGGAAGAAAGATAAATGTACAGGGGGAATAAATGGTGATGGAAGGAGACTTGACTTGGGGTGGTGAACACACAATACAATATATAGATGGTGTATTATAGACATGTACACCTAAAATCTATATAATTTTATTAACCAAGTAGAGACCCGGTGCATGAATTTGTGCACAGGTGGGGTCCTGCCAGCCCGCCCCAATCAGGGCCCATTGGGCAGGGCCATGGGGAGGGGCCGTGGGCAGTTGGCCAGTCAGCCCTCTGCTTGAACTCCTTGTTGAACTCCTGGTAGAGGGGACAATTTGCATATTAGTCTTTTATCATATAGGAGGATATAACTCCAATAAATTTAATTTTTTAAAAAAGAACTGTAAATAAGTAACATTTTATGCATCAACTTGCGTTTGTGAGGATGTTATTGGAAGAGATTAGCATTTGAATCAGTAGACTGAGTAAAACAGATTGCTCTTACCAATATGAGCAGGCAACATCTAATCCAATGAGGGCCCAAATAGAATAAAAAAGTGGAGAAAGAGCAAATTTATTTTCCCTTTTGGGTTGGGATATCCATATTCTCCTTCCCTTGGATATCAGATTTCCTGGTTCTCAGGCCATTAACCTTGAACTGGGGGTTATTCCATTGGCTTCCCTTGTCCTCAGGCCTTCAGACTTTGCTGAATTACCCACCCACTTTCCTGGTTTTCTAGTGATAAAATGGCAGATCATGGGATTTTTTTGTTCTTCAAAACCACATGCACCAATTTCTGTAATAAATTTTCTGTTTGGTATATTTTTCTGGAGAACTCTAATATATATGCTTAAAACTTAATGATTAAGGCAGTTTCAATGTAAAAGGATGGAGAAATAAATACCTAGAAAATAATAGCTGTATAACTACATTACTACTAGTAATTATACAGAAAACGTAATTGCTAGTACATAATAATAATAGGTGTCAGTGTTTTAAATTTTAGTCATTCTGGTTGGCATGCAGTGCTATCTTATTGGGGTAATTTGTATTTTTGTGATGACTACATACGTAACCCAGTATAAAGTATAGAAAAAAGCAATACATTTGGACATGATACAATTGTCTATCTCAGTGCAAAATAATCCAAAGCAATTGTAAGTGTTTACATAAGACTTTAAGAGAGTGAACTATTGTACCTTAATTCAAAATATCAGAGAAGGAAAAGGGTGATGTGGAACTAATACCTCAAAGAAATATTTTTTGAGAATGTAGAGTTTTGTTTTTTTAATATATTTTATTGATTTTTTACAGAGGAAGGGAGAGGGATAGAGAGTTAGAAACATCGATCAGCTGCCTCCTGCACATCTCCCACTGGGGATGTGCCCGCAACCAAGGTACATGCCCTTGACCGGAATCGAACCTGGGACCCTTGAGTTCGCAGGCCGATGCTCTATCCACTGAGCCAAACCGGTTAGGGCAAGAGAATGTGGAGTTTAAATTGCCCATTTAAGATAGTTAACTTTTGGGGCTTAGAAAAAAAAGAGAAAGTACACTAGGGGGACACTGAGTAAAGCTAAGAAATAGAGATTTTGTAACACTGGCTTGTTTTTAAGCAGTCTTGCTTCTCTTCTAAGTTCTTGGTAATTTGAAAAGGTCCACTGTGAGGTCTGTATGCTTGGATCAGAACTAGGAACACCCTAATAGGTAGTTCATTGAATGACAGAGTTAAATAAGGTGTGGAGTTTGAGGTGCTAATTCAGCATATTTTGATAGAATTCATCTTAATATAAGAAGTGACAAGGGAACTTGCTCTTCTCTCTCTCTCTCTCTCTCTCTCTCTCTCTCTCTCTCTGTGTGTGTGTATGTGTGTTTGCACAAAGAAGAGGTCATGAAAGCAGACAGCGAGATTATGGTTACCTACAAGCCTGGAAGAGGGGCCTTACTACAAATTGATCTTGGACTTTTGGCTTCCAGAACTTTCAGGAAATAAATGTTGGTTATTTAAGTCACCTAGTTATGGCACCTAAAGCTGACTAATGCATTTCCTCTATAAAACAATAAATAAACTGGGAAAAAATATGTCAGAAATCAACTTTTATCAGAACTCTGGAAACTAACCAAAAGCTTGCAATAACTGTGGAAACAATCAGAAAAAAATATCTGAATTTAGATAAGAACAGTGATCTTTGCAGCCTTTTAAATTACCCTTTTATATTCTGCATCTCAGCTCAGTGGTTACCTTGCAAATATTAGCCTGCATTCCCTTACTAGTACTGGAAGAGGGAGAAGAATGGATCTCATTTGCAAAGATACATATAGAGAGGAACTCACATGGATGAGCTACTCCCACATAGAGTGAAACCAATATCTATTCTTATTGCTTCTGACTACTTCAGGATGATTTCTCCTGACCTTGTTGAAGAGACTATGTTGCAGAATCTAGGGCTCATCATCACAGTGTTTACACATACATTTGGCTTAGGAGTCAGAGATTTAGGAGAATTCATGGGAAAGTAGAGCGATTGCAGCTCTAACTGCGCATTTGCCTTGTAACCCACTTAACCTGGAAACATAAAAGAAAGGGAATTCTGGAAAGTGTATTTCAGCCTAGACAAGTTGAATAATTATAAAGCTATTACAATGTCCTTAAATCAAAATTTTCATATCTGATAAAGGACAAAATCATCTGAACATAAAATAAGAGAAAAAACAGACAATAGAAACAGACCTAACATAGTCAATTAAAATAGTAAAATTAGCTGATAAGTTTTAACGGACTATAATTGATTTGTTCTAACATATGAGGAAGAGTTACATAACATTACCATAAAAGTGGAATCTAAGAAAAATACTTGGTATTTCTATAAGAATAAAATATAACTTCTGAACTTAAAAAATAAAGCTCATTTGAAGAGTTTAGCAGCATATGAGACAGGGATTTGTGAACTGAGAGACTCTATAATTGAATATGTCCAAGCTGAAGAACAAAAAGAAGAAAAATAGAATATACAGAAAAAGCATTGGGAGATAAGAGAAACAATAAAAAAATCTAACATACCTATAACTAGACACTCAAAAGCAAAATAACATAATGCAGAAGAAATATTTGAAGAAATAACGGTTGGAATTTCATTTTTAAATTCATGTATTAAATGAGGAATGTGAAACTCAAGCAGGATAAATATAAATTAAACCATATCACGCACATCATAAACAGACTATGAAAACAAAATTGAAGCAAAATGTTTAAAGAAATCTAATAAAGATACACTGTCTTCACAGATGCAATAATAAGACAGATCACTGACTTTTCAACATATAATGCAAAGGGTATGAAACAATGAAATAACCTATTTGACACTTTGGAAGGAAAAAAGTTCCAATTAGGATTTTGTTTAGGTGACAATACCTTTAAAATTTAGGTTAAATAAAGACAATTATATCACAGTCTGAGTGAGGGAGATTTTACTTTAGTTTAAGAAGATATTTATAAACACCATGATTTCCTGGCTCTTGAATCAAATTAAAAACAAGGCTATACCTTTACCCTCATGTGAAAAGTGCAGTCAATGCCTGAATTTTTGTAGGCCAGTATTTCTGCTTCAAGTTTTCTAGTTTTTCAGAAAGTCTATCTCCCTGATAATCTAATGTGGAAGCTGAGAGCATCCCTTGGCTAAAATGCAGCAGATTCCCACTGTATTTAATAAGATTCAGTAAATTTTCTTGAACAAATTCTCTCCAATTTGTAATATAAGACTAACAATAAGCTAAATTATGCACTGGTTATAATTTGCTGTGTAACTCTTTGTTTAAAGTATTAAATTATTTGCCAATCCAGACAAATATTTAATAAATATTTGTCCTTATTTATTTATCCAGACACAGCTATCTGGAATTTGATGTCCAGTTTTTGTTTTTGTAGATATTATGTGTTTTCATGTATTTATAAGTATATATTTCATATATCATTGTTTTATTTTACTTCAAATTTATATCACTATTGCTAATCTTGAATTATTCTTTCTAAGGTGTACTCATGTTTTAAAATTATCTGTTGCTACAGACTGAATGCTTGTTTCCCCCTGCCCTCAAAATTCAACTGTTGAAACCAGATTCCAATGTAATGGTATTTGGAGGTGGGATTTTAGGGTATGAATAGGTCATGATAGTAAAACCTTCATGAATAGTTTCATGCCCTTATCAAAGAAGCTCCAGAGAGCTCCCTCAACCATTACATCATGTGAGGACACAGCAAAAAGACAGGTGTCCATAAACCAGAAAGTGGGCCCTCAGCAGACACTCGATTTATTGGATCCTTGATCTTGAACTTCCCAGCCTCCAGAACTGGGAGAAACAAATTTCTGTTGTTTATAAGCCACCTGGTCTACAGCATTTTGTTATAGCAGTCTGGTTGGACTATGGCATCTGCTTAAGATATATTTATGCTATTCAAAGGAAATTTATTTATTTAATAAATTTTATTTCCACCTTGAAAATAATGTTTTTTTGTTATTGGTGGGAAGAGGTCCTCCTCATCCCCACCTGTTGCTCATGGGAGTGGGCTTCTTGCAGTATCCTGAGAAAACAAATTTCCTGAGACTTGCATTAGAGGATGAGATACTGTAGAAAGCGTTACTTCTGTGGAATCAAACCCCTGAGTTCCCAAGGTCCCATTTCCCTCAGGTCCCTCAAGGAAGAAGTCCCATTTTGTCTTTAGCAGTTCTAAAATCAGAGCCAGTGTCCAGAGCTTCCGTTCCATGTTGGAGCAACCCAATCCAGCATCAAGCTAGCTTACTTTGTGTTCCCAGTTGCAATCCATTAGTCTATTGCATGTGGGGTCCACAAGGCCACATGGCTATGAAGGAAACACAGGTGAATGCAACAAAGTAGGAATAAGAGAGCCCCACAAGTCAAAAGCCAAGAGCCCCATAAGCCAAGAGCGCCAAGAGCCAATAGTGCTTTTTTTGTTTTGTTTGGGAGATTATGTATCCCCAAATTTTCATGGGTTTGCATTAGCTCCCCCCACTCTGGCCAAAGATCTTTGTTCCCAGGTTTGATTGACAGAAAATACCAACTTCACTGTGCATGTGTCTGTCTCCCCTTTGTTGGACGCCTTCCATCAGTGACCTGCAGGGAATGGCCGGTGGTACCCTGGGGAGTGTGAAATTATAGCTTCTTGGTGAAGCTGCCCAGATGACATGCCTAAAAAGTCTGCCCCCTTTTGATCTTTTTCTATCTATACTAATAAAAGCCTAGGTGGTCTTCGCACCCTCATGTCATCACAAGATGGCCGCCATAAAATGGCTGCCACAAAGAAGGTCACCACAAGATGGCCACCACAAAGATGGCTACCACAATATGGCTGCTACAAGATGGCTGGCAGGGAAGGGCAGTTGGGGTGACCAGGTTGGCAGGGGAGGGCAGTTGGGGCCCATCAGGCTGGCAGGGGAGCAGTTAGGCATCAATAAGGCTGGCAGGGGAGCAGTTAAGGGGTGATCAGGCTGGCAGGTAGAAGTGGTTAGGGGAAATCAGGCAGGCAGGCAGGCGAGTGGTTAGGAGCCAGCAGTCCCAGATTGTGAGAGGGATGTCCAACTGCCTGTTTAAACTGGCAGTCGGACATCCCCCGAGGGGTCCCAGATTGGAGAGGGTGCAGGCCGGGCTGAGGGACACCCCCCCATGCATGAATTTTGTGCACTGGGCCCGTAGTCTATATTATAAAAAGCCAGTGACTGTAACGCCATAACGCCGTAACTACCAAACTACTGGTCACCAGGAGGTGCATTGATGGGTCCCGCGGCGCAGAGTGTTGGGGTCTCACAGCACTGCGGGTCTAAGTCTTGTGCAGTTTCACACGCTGGGTAGAGGCCCGGTGCATGAATTTGTGCACCAGTGGGGTCCCTCAGCATAGCCTGCGGGGATCCAGCCAAAACCAGCTGTCCAATGCCTCCTGCTGCTCCTGCCTGCCACTCCTGCTCACCCTTGCCCCACTGCACTTGTTGCCGCTACTGCTTGATAGGCTCACTGCTGCTCTTCCATGGTCTCTGGGAGCGCATTGACCACCAGGGGGCAGCTCCTGCATTGAGCATCTGCTCCCTGGTGGTCAGTATGCATCATAGCGACCAGTAAACCAGTTGTTCAGTCATTCAGTCACTTAGGCTTTTATATATACAGGCAGTCCTCGGGTTACGTCAGACTCAATGTACATCGTTTCATGGTTATGTTGCCATCTCCCATTTATTTACATATAAAAAATTCTGTCATTTCAACATATGTACATATTTGCTTTATGTTTTTTATTATTTACCACAAGAAAAGGTCAGGAATTGCTTTCTCTCTTTTAATTTTTTTTTACTGTTTCACTTCATTACTGCTGTGTATGTGCTCCATGTGAGTGACATAGGTGCTTATGTAGGTGGGTTCCAACTTACAGTGAAAATTGTGTTACGTCGTAGGAACAGATCTCCGATGTAACCCGAGGACCTACTGTATAGACTAGCTAATTACAAGGATATCATTTTCTGTCTTGCTCTTGCTCTTTCTAATTTCATTCAGAACTACAACAAATGGAAATATAAAAATTTAATTCATTTTTTATGTTATAATAATTTTTAAATTGTTGACTATTATTGCTCTCAGTGTTTTTTACTAATATATTTTCAAAGCAGGAATGTATGATTTCCCATTTCCACAAATAATCATCAAAATTTAATTCTTTTAAATGTTTACTAGTCTGTCAGTGGTAAGATGAAGTGTCATTATATTGTATTTCATTACCCTGAATGATGACTTTTAAGAATCTTTTCACATATTATTTTATTTTATAAATAAAATTTCTGTAGCACCATATCCTGAGAAAAGAGCTACACAAATATTAAATTAGGTAATCATCATTAGGAACCTATGAAGCAGGTACTATTGTTTGATCTGCCAATTCCTGGTGCCAGAAGCATATTAAAATCTTTTTCAATGTTTATAGAATTGGACTTGCATTTCTTTAAGTGTTTTCTTTATAAATTTAAGAGTACATTATTAGTGTATATGTACTGTACACTAATATTTAGAAAGTTTCAGTATATAGTCCTTATCTTCATTTTGTCAGTGACTTTTTATCCCTGCTAATTTCTTTTTAATTATATTCCCCCCAATATTAAATATATCTTTCCACATATATTTTTGGTAGAAGTGTATGGTTTTGGTCTTTGTATCCTTG
Organism: Myotis lucifugus; assembly: GCF_000147115.1. NCBI lineage: Eukaryota > Metazoa > Chordata > Mammalia > Chiroptera > Vespertilionidae > Myotis > Myotis lucifugus. The sequence continues at coordinate 28,056 of NW_005872537.1, forward strand.
TATTTTCCACTTTTCTCTGCCATTATGCTTTAGTTAAGTCTCTTGTAAATATCATAAATTTGAGAGTAGTTTTCTTTTAATTGTTTACTGCTTGACATGGCATTTAATTATTGATGTAGATTTATTTTTAATTTCAGAGTTACTTCCATTTTACCATGTAGATTATTGATTTTATTCCAGTTATTCCCTTAATTTGTTATCCTCTGATTACATTTTCATCTTTTCTGCATTAATTCATAGTTTGTACAAAAGCTACAAATGAAATGCAAATTTGAATATATTTTATCTGCCCTCCACCTGGAAATTACTTGGTTATATATAAAATTGTAGGGCCACTGTCAATGTAAGAAACATTCAAGCCTTTAGAGAATTTTTGTGAGCTATCAACAATTTCCAGGAAGCAAAATCTCAAAGGATTGAGAAAATGCTCAAGAGAATGGCAGTTTTTCACCTTTCTTAATACATTACGATAAAAAGAGAAGATGTGAGTGGGTTACATAAAATCCACTGGTGATAGATTTGAAAAGCAGGAGAAAGAAAAGTGGGAAACCTCTGGGACTGGATAGACAGTAAAATGAAAGATACATACTTCTTTTACATCGGTGGGTACAGGATAGTTAACAGTCAACAATTAACTCAATAACAGTGAGGGGATTTGTGGTCTCTACAGAGTGGTGCCTGAACATGAGGGGTACAGAAAAAGGAAATTATTTTCATATCCAAAGGTATGTTATCGTAGATGCAAAAAGACAATAGACAGGCTTAATTAAGGTGAAAATTGATCTTTGTCAGAGAAGATTTCTAGCTAGGATATGACTACCCACCACAAACTGCTTTTAGTTTAAAAGTTTTAATTTCAGATCATCCTCTGTGGTTATTTTAGGTCTCTGAGTTTGTAAAGTTGCCACGAAGGCTTCCTCTTCCTCTGTATACCTTTATCCAGAGTTCCAGATGAGATGGTTGATGCTTGTTTAATTTCTATCTTTCTAGGACACCTGTCAAGAAAATATAAATTCACATCTTACTAAAGACAAATAGTTCAGTGAAAACATGTTTGGGAACATGTGTACCTCCTTTGAGATGTCAAAGACATCTTTGGAAAACCCATGAGAAACAATTTATTTAGAAGTCATGAACTTGAATTCTCTAGCTTAAATCAGTGAGAGGGAAATTTATGCAGGGTGGAAGTCTACAAGAAATAAAGGCATCTTGAAAGGAGTCTGATTTAATTTGCATATTCTCTCTTTGCAACTGAAGTAAATGGATAACTTAGTGAAATTTAATTAAGAATTGTCCGCTTCCTCTCTTCACCTCTCCTCTCCCTCTTTCTCTACACCCTCAAACTCAGATACTAGTAAATCAATATTTGCTTTGAAAAGGCTATTGCACAGTAAAACTGATGTGTATGTCACAAGACACATGAGAAGTTGCAGTGAGTCTGTGGATTTTCTTTTTAAATATTTCTAAATATTCTTATGCATCCTCTTAACTTGCTGGAACTTGGAAATTTGTAAAACATGAGAGACATGGAATTGGAATAATCAACTTTCAACATAGGAAAAAAGCTCAGACCATTCAACAAATGGGCAAAGAAAATAGCTACTAAAAAAGGAATAGGAATAATCATAGTACCCTAACACAAGCTTGGTAGAATTAAAGAAAATATTTAAAAAATTGTATAAAATATGTTTTATAGATTTTTTGTCTATAAAATAAAATTGACTTAATTATGAGAGGTGATTGATGATTTTTACTTTAATTAAAAAATCTAGCCACTAGTTTAGAGCACTTCAATTTCAAGTTTGACCATTTTCAATGTGGCTAGGCTATCATGAGGTTGCTGCTATCAAACGCCATAATATTAGCAACAAAAGACATATTAGTAGAGTATAAATGATGGTAAATAGTATAAATTGAGTCTTTTTAGTTCACTGCATTGTATAATCTCTAGTCCAAATCAATTAATGTATTGTCTTGATCTTTTTTTTTTTTTCAGAATTCTGGATACTTGATAAAGTCTTTGAGTTGGTAAATCAACTTTTTCATTGGTCTCAATAGGATACTAAGGCACAGCATCAATAAATGTGCTTACAGCCCCATGAACCTGAAAATAGGATTGTTTCTTAGCAAGACTGGTCTCCTCCACTGTGAGAGACAGTAAAACTTCTCCTTGACTCTAACCCTGCTTTAATCCCACTGGGTTAATAAGTAAACCAGACTCAGTGGAATAAATTGGCTACAGGCTCCTTACTACCTTCCCCATCATTAGTCCATACCTATGGATGCAGGGATAATAATTGGGCAGTTTCTCTTGGTAGCAGAAACTAGGAATGAGAAGCATAAACCTGTATTGTTGGAAGCACACACTTGTCCCTTGCATTGGTTTAATCTCAACTAACAAACTGTTTCTCAACATTATAGAAGTAGTGAGGAGTCTGACTGTGTGATCCCTTGTGTCTGACCACAGGAAATTGCAAAGGCATTGCCTAGCAGGCCCTGTGTGGAAAGGCTGTCCTCTCCACATCAGGCTTGGTGCACAGTCAATGCCTTGCAGTCAAGGACTCAATCCCCCATCCCGAGGGGGCATATCTGTTTTCCTTGCCCAGGAGGCCTTATGGAGACCTTATTGGGGGCCTCAGCTAAGATCCTTTCCAGTCACCTTTACTGAAATCTTTTTATTGGGGGTGGGGGGAGGGTTTGTCTTGACTACAACATTCTTCACTCTGACTCAGTATTTTCCATTCCCAGTCATCTCTGCCTCTCTTTCTCTTCCTACTCCACCCCACTCCAGCTCCATAAAATTGCAAAGCCTTTTGTTCAGTGCTCCTTTGTAATGAGGCACAATTTTCCCACCAGCACTGCATGTCACCTGATCCTGGTCCAGTGCTGTTCCATGGGGCAAATGGAAGAGTGAGGAGCCAGCACTACTTTACTTTTTGGCTTCTTATAACATAACAGGTGGATAAAGGCTTGGCTATTACTTTCAGTTTGGCTTGTTAGTCTAATTGACCACCTCAACATCCAGCAGCTCTCCACAGGGAAAGGCAAGAATCAATGGATGCAAAGATGAAGAGAAGTACCCATTCTTCGTGGTTCTAGGGTATGAGTCTTTTTTGGTTAAGTAAAAATTATAAGGTCAAAATTTATAACAGAGATCTTAACTTAGACGGGAATTAGGAGGGCCTGTAGGGGTCACTCTCTGGTGGTACAATTGGATGAGGTACTTTAACAGCAGTGTATAGGTAGGTGATGTTGTGGTTTAAAAACCTCAAGTTTTGCCCAGCCAGCAGGGCCCAGTGGTTGGGCGTAGATCTATGAACAAAGAGGTCATGGTTCAATTCCTGGTCAGAGCACATGCCTGGGTTGTTGGCTCGATCCCCAGTGGGGGGTGTGCAGGAGGCAGCCAATCAATGATTCTCTATCATTGATGTTTCTATCTCTCTCTCCCTCTCCCTTCCTCTCTAAAATCAATAAAAAACATATTAAAAAAATAAACCCCAAGTTTTAAAACCATAAACATTCTGTATTTTTCATAATAACCACCATGGATCTGCATTCTATATATTGGAGGGGCGATCTGCTGGTAATCAAAAATATATATTTGCATAGCCTTGCCTACCTTTTTAAATGGAACTTCTTAAGATTGTAGATTTCACTGGTGGAACACAAGTGTCAAGTATTACATTTTTCTTTCCTAGTGACTAATTCTACATTTCCTTCATTTTCATAAGAAGTCTATATTAGCACAATAAATCCAGGACTTTCATCTTTAGGCATTAGTTAGGGATGTTTCAAAGTTATTTGCCCTCCTGTGAACATAGGTTCAGAAATGTTTCTGGTCCAGCTTCTGTGGGCACTTAAAAGTTTCTGAAAGAGAAACTATAATATTAAGTTTTCAATTCTGCCTTTGAGATCTAAATGGAAGAAAGCACCTCTGGTTTATGAAGAGCTCAGGATACAGAAAGCTTTAGTGAGTGTTTTTGGATAAAATAGTGGGGCCTTCAAAGTTTACTAAGAGAGTTGTCACATCATGAAGTCAGACTGACTGGCATTGAAATCTGAGGCACTAACACCAGCAGAAACTCCAGGAGTCTACAATCAGGACTATGCCTTACATAGGGCATAGATTTTTTTTCTTCCTCCAGCTATTAAGGCACAAGGACTGGAAAGGTCACCTCTTGGGACATCTGCAGGTCAGTCAGGTGAATGGTACCTTCTGAGTTACCTCCCTTCCCATCCCATTTACCTCTGAATCTAAAGTAAATAAAGGAAATGATCATGGTGATGAAGACAGTCAGAACACACAGGATCACCGTGATATCTTCCAACCACATAGTATCCAATTGGAAATGTGGATCTGAAGCAGGAACTGAGGAGAGATGCAATAATTAGGAGGGTCACAGATTTATAATAGATTTACTTTTCAAGTCCCTATTCTTCCATACTTCTGGGCTTATATGAGGGTGGGGAGAAGTAGGGTGGGCCCTGTGGATGATCCTGGAGATGAGTATACTTGGGCTCAGTCTGGAAGAGGGGCATGTAGGCACAGATACACATTCTTTTATTCAAGAAGCATGACACTTGTTTTCTAGTTGGCCACAGTTTGAAGCATAAATGGACACTTTATGTCTTCATCTTTTTTAATGCCTTCATCTTTTTAATCTGGTGCTGTAGGCCCTCAAGAATTCCAGGCCTTGTCCAGCCAGTGTGGCTCAGTGGTTGAGAGTTGACCTATGAACCAGGAGGTTCTGCTTTAACTCCCAGTCAGGGAACATGCCCAGATTGAAGGCTCAATTCCCAGTAGGAGGCGAGTAAAAGGTAGCAGGTCAATGATTCTCTCTCATCATTGATGTTTCTATTTCTCTGTCTCCTTTTCCTTTCCTCTCTGAAGTCAATAAAAAAATTTTTTTATAAAAAGAACTCCAGACCTTTTGAGAGGTATTGTGAAACAAAATAGTTTACAATGAGCAGAATCTCTGAGGTGGAAGAGATCTTACAATTCTCAAAAGTCATCCTCTTATCTGGAGCAGAAGTCTCCTTTAAAGTATACTTTTTGGTGATTCTAAAGTAGAAAACATCCCCATCTCATAATATTGGTTAATATATCTTGGGATGGGAGCACCATTACCAACAGTGAGGGTATCTGTTTCATTACTGGACAGCTATGCCTACTTTCCTATATAAACTGTAATTTGCCTCCCCGATGGGATTGTTCATGGATTCCTAGTGAAGTGGTTCAGAACAGGCCTCCCCAGTATATATTAATTAGGCTTGGGGATTATTTTGAGCTGAAGGCAACAAATAATTTTATCTCTCCCTTAAAAAATTTAAATCGGGTCCTTGTCCATTATATGAGTTATTATCAGAGATAACCTTATATGACAGATCTATAGGGCAGGACAAACTTCTAATTAATGAACAGCCGCTCTTATTATTGTTCTGTGAATTGCCCTTCTTGCCTTATTCCTTAGCTCAGAATGTCATAAACACCTCATTTTAGCTTTCTGTCTTGAAACCTCATGTATGTGGGCTCTCTGACTCTCTTATATGAGTAAGGTTCTTGTATACACAGATGCAGTTAAATTTTGTTATTTGTCCCATTAATCTGTCTCATGTCTATTTAATTATTATACCAGCTGAAAGAACTTAGAAAGGTAGGGAATAATTTCTTCCTCCCACAACTTTTCTATCTTGTAGAGAAAGACAACCAAGATGGTGAGGATTAGGAAGCATGGGTCAGGAAGTCTTATATTCATGTCACTGAAATAACTGATAATATTGTCTTTAGAGAAGACTTAGCAGTATTATGATTGCTGGTCTCAACCTTCATATCATAAGGATAAATAAGTCAAAATATTCCATATGATCTTAGACTACACAAATGGAGGGGAAAGAATTCACCTACTAGTAATTAATATCTATTCCCCCCGACCCTATAACGCGAGAGAAATTATTTGCCCTTGCTAAGGTCAGAGATTCCTTTTATAAAAGTAATAGCATACATTTTTTTTAAAATAGCCAAATTGATCTGGGTAAGTGTGCAAAAGAGTGAAGTGTCAGCAAACTCTCTCTTGGTCACATACATCTATTTTTCTAACTATAACATTTAGGAGAACTTCAAACCTCTTCTCATAAAGCATAGGAAATAATTTGAAACAAATTTGAAGAAAAACTTGGAAATAAAATAGTCCAATGATGCTAATAATATTTACTTAGAGGAGTGTGTGTGTGTGTGTGTGTGTGTGTGTGTTTAAATCTAAGCTGAGTTTTTATTTTATTTTCTTTCTATATGACTAGAGTTGTCTGTTGTTTAGAAGGCAAGTTAAGATCATGGTTGGGTGTAAGTGAAGACAGAATGATATGAGCTAAGGAGGGAAAGGAAGAAGGAGAATGGCAAACACAGGCAGCCCAGTTTTCCTACCAGATGAGGTCACCAGAAAGGGATCCAGGGTAGAATTTCTAACAATTGCTAATAATAATGATAATAATAGCAAACAATAACATTGCTTGTACTATGTGCAAAGCCAGGTTAAATGATTTTGATGTATTGACAAATTTAATAAAAAAATAACCTTATAAAGTATGTATACAGTATCATCAATATTTAATAGATAAGAAAACTATAGTTCAGAGACTTTATAAATAACATTGCCAAGTTCAAATAGCTAATAGTATAACCAAGGAAGTCTGGCTGTAGTCTGGCACTGATTCTTGGAAAGAAATGGTGTACATCTCGAAGGTTTCACTGTGCATGAATTCCACAGAGAACAGGCCCAGCAGAATGTCTCTGTTGGAGATGCAAATGCTGGCTACCTCTTTCTGGAAGAAACAATTACCTACATTTTGGAAAGCAATCTGATTTATTATAAAGAATTCAGAATAAGAGACACATGGTTCGAATCCCAGGAATAATCTTATTACATGCTAGAGCAACTGAAAACAGTGAATCACATTTGATGTTCTGTATCTGCATTTCCAAGATGGAAAAGATGACAGACATTGCATAGGATGTTACAGAATTAAGGTATACGATGCTTGTGGAACTTTCTGGCAATGCATATTTGTTAAATGAATTGATAAGTGATTTCTGAATTGATAAGCACCAAGAAGGAAAATTAGTCCAGAAAAGGCAAGATAGAGTGGGAGGCTGCTAAATGAGACGTTTACAGAGGAAGCAATATCTTCAGCAGAAAGTCCATTTTAGGTAAAGAGAAGGGTCAGTAGCAATTGGAGAAGAGGTTAGCAGATGGACCAGGTTTGTCGCCTAATTATCAGAAGTTGTCAGCCATGTGGGCAGAGACCACTGCGATGACTCAATTTTAGGTTCTCAGCGAAGAACAAGCAAAAATAAAGTTTAATCTCCTGACTCATTCTTAAGGATTTCAAGTCAGTTTTGACAATGACAGAGACCTGCAGCCTATTCTTGGGGCTATGGGCCATCTCTTGGAAGCCTCATAAATCACTAAGTGCCCAGGCTATATTTCCTTGCAGTGATCTATTTTTACAAAAGGACTAGGCCTAAATCTCTCTCTTTTTATTTCCATTTGATTTCTTTTCATAGAGGAACAATAAAATTGTTGAAACAAGGCTGAAGGATTTAATTTCCTGAGCTGGGATCCCGGCTCCACCATCACTTAACTGTGTAAGTAAGCTATTTAACTTATTTGTGTACCAGATTTCATCACCAATAAAATCTAATTCAGTGAAGAGTAAGTACAGTTGACTCTTGAACAACTCGAGGGTTAGGGACGTAGATCCTCTGCACAGCCGAAAATCTGCTTTTAACTTTTGAGTCCCTCAAAATTTAACTACTAATAGCCTAGCAGTTAAAAATAGCAATTTTTAAAAACCAGAGCCTGTTGACCAGAGCCTTGTTGATCACACAATTAATCAACACCTATTTTGTATGTTATATATATTATATACTATATTCTTACAATAAAGTTAGAGAAAAGATACTGCTATTAAGAAAATCATAGAAGAGAAATCATATACACATATTTTATGTATTCATGACATACCGCATTCTTTCTTATTTTAAAACATATTTCTAGGCTATAATGTTCATCAAAGCTATAATGTTCTTTAAATTGTCACAAATCTCCAAAAAGTTTTCTAATACATTTATTGAAAAAAATCTACATATAAGTTGATCCATACAGTTTAAACCCATGTTGTTCAAGGGTCAACTATATATGAATCTATGTAAAATCTGTAGAGCACACAATAAGTATGTAATATACTACTAACATTTTGCTTATTTCCTCTGACACAGATGGATGTGACATTTAGTTTGCTAACATGGTTAATATGCCAGACTCAGGTATGGACTTTCTTAGAGTAAAGTATAAAAGGCACTTCCAGTCTGGTTTGATGTAAGGTCATTTGTGTCTTCATTTCACAGGAGAAAATTAATAAATAAAATCCTCCAAATAATCAAGCCCCACTTTATGACTTCCACATCATGATGTTGTGGCTATAGCTATATCTTCAGTTTATAACAAAGAATTATCTTACCTTGCTGCTCATTGCCTTACATATATAATTTCCAGGGGGACCTCAAAGATAAGAGCTGAGGGCACATGTCAAATGTGTTAGCTTCAGCTATCCCCAACTTATACAATTACCTTTATAATTTCAACCTCAAAGAGAGTCAGAGAGAAGGAAAATCAGTTTCATGTGTCCATGCACACCATGAAATTGATCAATATATGTGGGAACATATGAATTTATTTTGAGAAGAGGGTCCTTTACATAAGTCTTTAACAGAAATCTGTGACCGCCAGAAGTTTAAGATATACTGCACTACTATCTCCTCTAGGCTAAAAGTATGGAAAAAATTGGCATATTTTCTTAGGTGAAGTGATGTAGGACTGGTGCTAATAAAACTGAAGAAAACATTTTCTTTCCCTAAGGGGCAGAAGCATCAACAGTTTGTATCATTAAACCCATGAAATTCAGAAGGCTGGCATCCAAATCCTGTGACATGAGGTCCAAGTGTTTATTGTTCCTATAATTCAAATAAATACCACTCTTCTTTGGTTAAATATTTTACCAGAGACTGGGCAATTAGAAAAGGAAATATTTTCTGGAAGTTTCCACCTTTTTGATCCCACATACCTCTGCTTTTGTGATGCAAATAAGAAATGAGTGAAGCGATTACACCTATTGAAAGCAGGATTATTATGATGCCCACTACTATAGGGTTTCTCATTTTGCGGAGGCAATCTAAAGAAAAAAAGATATAATAATCATTGGTTATTGCTGTGAAGGTACTTTGGATTGGGGGAAAATGCACCAAGAAAGCAAGAGCTAAATTTTAATGCCATCTCTCTGTATTAATTTAGAATAGGACTAGGGGAAAATAAAAGAATGGACTAAGATGCAGTCTAAAGGATCTAAAGGACCTAAAGGTTCTAAAGTCTTAGGTCTAAAGGTATTGATGACCAGGACAAGAAGCATAGCTGTTTCCAGGATGGGACAGGTTTTTGGCTGAGGCTACATAGACCTGGAGAAAAGCAACTCATTTTTCTTTTTCTCCATCCGGCCCATCAATCAATGTGCATGAGACAACTGTTGTGCACTGGTCATTATCATTTTACCCAGATTTGAAAGAGGCCAGAAGGAGAGCTCTGGAGACCTCTGTGTAAGAATCTCATGCAGCAAAGGGTGTCAGACAACATATTGTTTAAAATCAGATTTTATATCTATATATTTATAACTATATCATTATAGTATCATGGGCTATCTAGTCTTCCCATGAAAATCTATGGTGTGGGAGCTCACTACCACGGGTGGTGCCCATTCTTTTGCTGGAAAGTTATAGGCACAGTTTTACTTAGTGGTTAAATTATCACATACAAAGATTCATGAGCATTATGGTGGCATAACAAGTCCTTTGTTTTTGACTCCCACATCAACAACAACATTTGGCACCCATCTACAACAGGAAGTGGGAGTTGTGGGACACAGGGCCATACACCAAGGCACCTAGAAGGAATCTTGCCTACCTGTGCATCCATTAGGCAGACAGTCTTTGGTACAGACTCTGGAACACACAGAAGATCCATTCTGCTGTAGTTCTGAAACACATGTAAAACATGGACTTAAGCGGTTAGCTACCTAAGAGAGAGCCTTGTGGGAGTCCAGGTTTCCAAAGAAGAAGTTCCAGCAGTCTATTGGAGCAAAAAAATGTGGATGCATTGGAGTACATAAGAGGACCAGCTCACCGCCTCTCCAAGTAAGAACAGCTTAGGGCTAAAAGAGATGGCTGTGATTTTTTCCCTTGGGTGGTGGGAAAGCCAATGAGTAAATGCCTGGCTTTCCCAGCTGTACAGGAGGCTTCCAAAGAGACTCATTTATCTCTCAGAGTATCTATTATATTCAACGGGAAGCTCCATGAGTGGGGGGATGGAGGAAGGAGCAGATCAGAAGACTGCATATAAGATTTAAGGAGGGTATTAATGGGATATGGTTCTTGCTGAATACATTCTGGATTTCCATCAAGAAGCCTGCCTATGAGCTATGGGGAAGGCCTAACCCAAGGATCTTCCAAACTGGCCTGCTGGCATGCCCAGCCCACCACATGCCAAATCCACACCTCCCTCCACTTTGTGGCTGGCTCCCTGTTCCTGCAGTGAGAGCAAGTACTAGTAGATAAGGAGCATGAGCAGAAAGTGGGCCAGGGTGTGTGAGATAGTGAGAACTGTATAGCCACCTTCAGGAAAACAAGAGAGACAGAGTAGCCAGCATCGTGTGCTGTAAAATCAAGAGAAGATATACAAGCTGAAGAATCCTGCCATAAAAGGGTGCAAGTGTGGAGCAGGTATATCCATACAAGGTCTGAGAGAGCCTCAGAATCTACAGCAGCTGTAGTCATGCACCTGATAAGGGGTTAATATCCAAACTATACAAGGAATTCAAACAACTCAATAGAAAAGAATCCATTTTAAAAATGGGCAGAGGATCTGAATAAACATTTTTTTTTCAAAGAAGACATACAGATAATCAACACATACATGAAAAGATGCTCAACATCACTGATCAACAGGGAAATGCAAATCAAAATCATAAGGAGTTATTGCCTCATACCTGTTAGAATGGCTATTATTAAACGACAAGCAATAGCAAATGCGGACGAAAAAGGGCCACATGCTAACCTGATGAACTCACGGAAGGCCTGCATGGCAGCCTTGCAAACTCAGAGAACTAAAATAACCACAAAGGATGGTCTGAAATTAAAACTATTTAAACTAAAAAGCAGTTTATGGTGGGTAGTCATGTCCTTGGCCGGTATCTTCCCTGACAAAGGTCAATCTTAACCTTAAGTGAGCCTGTCTATTGTCTTTTTGCATCTACGATAACATACCTTTGGAATGTCAAAGTAATTTTACTTTTTTTGGACCCCTCAAAGCACAGACACTGCTCTGTGGACACCAAAAATCCCCTCAGTGTTATTAACTATTGATTGTTAACTATCCTGTACTCACTTATGTAAAAGAAGTATGTGTCTCTCATTTACTTTTTATCCAATCCCAGAGGTTTCCCTAATCTCTCATCAATGGATTTCATGTACCCAATTGCTTCTCCTCTTTTTATTGTAATGTATAAAACAGTGTGCAAAACTGCCGTTCTCCAGAGCATTATCTCAATCCATTGAGATTCTGCTTCCTGGCAACTGTCGACACTTGGCTCAAATAAACTCACAAAAAATTCTTCACAGGTTTGAATGTTTCTTACTTTAACACAAGAGTTGACCAGGATGTAGAGAAAAGGGAAGCCTTTTACAGTGTTGGTGGGAATCTAAATTGATATGGCCACTATTGGAAACAGTATGGAGGTTCCTCAAATATTAAAACTAGGAATACCATATGATCCAGCAATTCAACTTCTGGGTACAGACATGTGCCATATATAAAGACATTTAAGTCAACAACAAGCCATCTATATGACCATAGTCCCATCTATATATATAAAAGCCTAAGCGACCGTCTGACCATTCAACTGTTTGCCTGGTAGCTATGATGCGCAATGACCACCAGGGGGCAGATGCTTTGACCAGTAGAGGGGGAAACCCAATTCCTCACGGAATCAGTTGTGGGTTAGGTTGCTGCTGGGGCATTGTTGCCCCAAATCTGCTTCACTCGCACCCCGGATTCAGAGATCGGTTTTGGCCCGATCCCTGCAGACCAGGCCGAGGGACCCCACTGGTGCACAAATTTGTGCACCGGGCCTCTAGTAAGATTATAATGGAACTGAAAGTTTTCTATCTCATAGTTATGTCTTAGCCATCATAATGTGGTAACACAATGCATTACATAAACACTTACCAGTGTGTTGTACAGTTGCCATCAGTATTCAATAGAGTAACATGCTATACAGATTTATAGCCTAGCAGCTGTAGGGGAACAGAATGTGTCACCCTCCAAATATGTCTATTTGGCATTAGAATTATTTTAGGCTGGTTAATTTTAAGAGACAGCAGACCTGGGAGAAGCTCTGAAAACCAAGTAGAAGATACCCTTTATAAAATGCATTTACATTTGCAAGAAAAAATCTCCATTTGTAAGGGTGTCTTCCTAGTTGTACCAGGAAAAGGGGGATGGCCTTATCTCTAGAAATGCTTATCAGTGCAGAAGAAAATGACTTAAATATGCATCACAACTTTATCCTTGCTTACTGTGATTTTCTGGTAACCCCAACCCACCCCCAAATCTTCTTTAGTCTTCAGCTGAAGATGGTATTTGAGGTGTTGGCTTTAGCTGTTTTGGTGAATTACTCAGTTTTCCTGGGTCTCTCTCATGTATATAAGAAGTATACATGTTATTAAACTTTGGTTTGTTTTTCTCCTGTTAAGTGTGTGTGTGTGTGTGTGTGTGTGTGTGTGTTTATTACTGCGATGTCTCAACCAAAACCCAAAAAAGATAGAGGGAAAATGATGTTTTTCTTCCCTACAGAGCAATCAACTATAACATATATAGCCTAGGTATATAGTAAGCTATACCATTTAGATTTGTGTAAGTGCACTCTATAAGTTCATACAATGATTAAATTTTCTAATGATGCATTTCTCAGAATGTATCCTCATCATTAAATGAGGTATGACTATATTTATTTGAAGAAAATGAAAACACTAACTTAAAAATATATGCATTACTATGTTCATTGCAACATTATTTATAATAGCCAAGATATAGAAACAACCTAAATGTCCATCAATGAATGAATGAATGAAAATGTGTCTCTCTCTCTCACACACACACACACAATGTGATATTATTCAGCCATAAAAAGGAATAAAATCTTGCCATTTGGGTCAACATGGATGGAACTTGAGGGCATTAAGCTAAGTGAAATAAATCAGAAAGAGAAAGACAAATGCAGTAATATTTCACTTACATGTGGAATCTAAAAGAAATAAAATAAAATAAACAAGTTTTCCCCTGGCCAGAGTGACTCAATTGGTTGGAGTGGTTTCCTGTACACCCAAAAGTCACTGGTTTGATTCCTAATCAGGACACAGACCTAGGTAGCGCATTTGATGCCTCATTGGGGTATGTTTGGGAGGCAACTGATCCATGTTTCACTCTCACATGGATGTTTCTCTTTCCTTCTCCCTTCCTCTCTCTCTAAAATCAATAAAAAGAATGTTCTTGGGTGGATTTAACAAACAAAAACAAACTTATAGATACAGAGAACAGATTGGTGGTTGCCAGAGGAAGAGCATGGGAGAATGCACAAATAGGTGAAGGGAGTCAAAAGATACCAACATTGCCCTAGCTGGTTTGGCTCAGTAGATAGAGCATCGGTCTGTGGACTGAAGGATCTCAGGTTTGATTCCCATCAAGGGCACCTGCCCAGGTTGTGGGCTGTTTCCCCACTAGGGGCCCTGTAGGAGGCAGGAGGCAGCCAATCAATGATTCTCTCGTTATTAATGTTTCTCTCTCTCCCTCTTCATCTCTGAAATCAATAATATCTCTCTTTCTCTCTCTCTATAGATATAGATATAGATATACATCTCAACTTCCAGTTAGAAATTAAATAATTCATGGGAATATATATATATATATATATATATATATATATATATATATATATGGCATGGCAACAATAGTTGCTAATATTGTATTGCATATTTGAAAGTTGTTAAGAGAGTAGAAGTTAAAAGTTCTCATCACAAGAAAAAAATTCTGAAACTGTAGTAATGAATGTTAACTAAACTTATTGCAGCTTAAGCTTCCCCACCCCCTTTTTCATCTCCTGCCTTTCAAACGTACTTACCTTGTAATCTGATATGTAGATCAACACTGGGCACCATGATAAATATCACCAGCAGAGCCAGAATTATACCTAGAATCAGTCTCCAAATAATGTTCCATGGAAACAATTGATCTGAAATAGAGAGCCACAAAGCTTACCACTTAGGAAACTTGGAGCATTTAGACCCATCAAACCAGAGATCATGATTCATCCAAAGCTTATTTCCACTCAAGACCCCCTGAACCTGGGATATTAGCCCTAAGCTGGTTTGGGGAGGCAGTTATACTTGGGTAGTTGAAAAGTGAGGAAAGGTCTGGAGTGGGACTGAGCCAGGTGTGAATAAAGGTGAGTGAAGGAACACCCGCCCCCCAAAACTCATTTCTTCCCATCCATTCTATCTCATGTTCTCCCCACCAAGTCTCAGACCCAACTCAGTCCTTCAGTCCTTTTGTCTAAGCAATCAATACATGTGCAGCCCTGAATTCTCTAATATACTCACTGGGTCTGGCATTAAGCTTCAGAATACATTTAGGGAAATATGTTTATGTAAACTTTCCTCCTTTTCTATTCTATGCACAAGCATCTTCTTTGGCCTGCTGGCTGCACATGCTGGGCATGGACACCTGTCATTTTGTTTGGTAATCTGATGTCTTTCTTCCTAGAGAAAAATATCTATTCCAACTAGAAAACACCAGTATGTACAAGGAAGTAAGCCCAAGAGGAGGCTAGAGAGCCTGTCACAAATTCTGCTACTCACAATTTTGGCTATGTTTGGTGGGCAGGAACCTGGATTGATCTGGTGCTATTCATGGGATTGAGAATCCCATGACTTCAGTGCCAATCCTATATCCAGATGAGCTCCTCCCCGCCCTGCAGCCAAGGGAGCTGAAAAGAGATTTGCCAGCTCACAAGCCAGACAGGGGCACTGAATTTTGATTATGATCTTTTCTTTATCGTGACTTTGGAATCTTATCCATGTTTTCTAATGTCAGTGAATGGAAAATAAGATCTCCCTCAGATGTCTTCATTTCCCAGAACTTTAACTCAATCCCCTAAATTTGTGTTAATTACATTTCTTTTAATATATGTTTTTTAAGTGCATATCTATTTTAGGAATGTGTTAACTCAGAAAATATGCATCTTGTTATTTACTGAAGTAAATAAGTTAAAGATTTTATCCATTTTCCTTTCTTTGTTTCTCTCTCTCTCTCTCTCTCTCTCTCTCTATATAAAAAAATATATATGAGAGCGAGGGCGCGATGTGTGTGGTGTGTGTTATATATATATATATATACATATATATCCTATATATATATCCTGCTAGGAATCTCAGGCAGAGGGGGA